>NC_142604.1:40240768-40540768 GCF_041222555.1 Hakea prostrata | reverse complement strand
GCTGGAGCTCCCAGTCGTTTGTTAAGAAGAAAGGGGGAAGGGGCTGCATAGTGACTGTATCATAACTAAAATTAAAATAACTAAAAATAATAAAGAGTTGAAGGAAGAGAGAAGAAGTGGAGAAGAAGAAGAGATGGAGAAGAAGGTAGGAATGGAGGGTTGTGCAAGCTATAACTCTCTCCCTCAGCAGTTTATTTATTACTGAAAAAATTTCAAATTAGAGAGTTCTTCAAATTTCCCTAAATCTAGTTACAAAATCTTCAAAAATCTCCAAATATTACTATCCTAAATTAGACTTTCTTTTTATCCAAGTAATAATGAGGAAAGGAAATAAATCTCCTTAAGTATTGCTGCTGGTCAAGCTACAAAAATAGAAAACATTATCCTAATAGAATATAATAAAATAAAATCTAATCCAATTTAGGGTGGATCCCACATAATGTGGTTAACACTGAAGTGGTAAATCATGTTTATCTTAACACTCCTCCTTAAGCTGGAGTATACATATCAAATACTCAAGCCTGTAATAACAGGAATATATGTTAAAGCTTCATCATCTTGAACACAAGTAGCAAGAGCAGACACTGATAAACACTAAGGGAATTTTATGCAGGAGATAATCAACAACAAATTAGAAAAAAAACGTATCTTTAATTAATTCTTCATGTTAAATGATCCATCCAATAATGAGATCAGTCAGCGATATTGAAGATGAATAAAATCCACAAGTATTCCTGTAATAGGGAGGACCTTCGTAATAATATATAAAAATTGTGGCTCCAATGTTCCACATGTAATCTCTTGCAAGAAGGCAAGTAGTAGGTACAAATATGGGCAGGTAAAAGGAAATATTGGTTATTGTATAGTTAAGGACTTTAACATGTGACATCTCTTAGTAAAGAGGTAACAGGTTTGATACTCCTGCAATATATATAATAGTCTCAGTTTGCACATTAAGGCTCTTTTTGGTATCAATTATCATTGTCAATTATGAGAAATTTTCATTATTTTAAATTGTTTGGCATCTATCCTGAATTTTATTTTTATTTAAAATAATAGAAAAACCTCCAAAATCCATAATGAACTTTTTGTCCATTATGGATTATGATGAGAATTTCATTATCTTCATTTGTGTAAGTTTACTTAAAGTTCTATAAGTAAGATGAGGGTAAAATAGTCAATACACATTCTTTTATAACAACCATACTTTTTCCTTCTTTTCTCACTTGTTTACTATCATTTTTAATAATTTTTTATCTTGA
Source organism: Hakea prostrata (assembly GCF_041222555.1). NCBI lineage: Eukaryota > Viridiplantae > Streptophyta > Magnoliopsida > Proteales > Proteaceae > Hakea > Hakea prostrata. The sequence continues at coordinate 40,539,506 of NC_142604.1, read as the reverse complement.
CACCAAACTTATTTTCCATTTTATAATTTATTTTCGATAAAATTCACCAAACCATTTTTCATTCTTGACCAATAATGAATTCTTGTACTTATTTATTTTAAATAGGCATAATAGAGAATGAGAATTGATACCAAAAAGAGCATAAATTAGGATGACAAAATCATTCATTATTTAGTGTTGCCCTTTTCATGTAGAGGTTGGATTATTTCCCTGTCAAAGGAGCAGATATATTTTTTGTTGAGCTATTTTACCACACAATAGGAGTGGAGTCTAGAAGAAATCTACTAGAGGTTTCATTTTTAATTTATTTTATTAGTATTTAGAAGTGAACCCTACCTCTATTATACAGTAGAAACACGCTAAAAGTGCATATACCTCTCCTCTAAGAAGGAGGTGATTCTCATTTAATCAAAATAATCGACCATCTCTCTTTGGATACACAAACTTTTACTAGTGCTATCAAAAGATATGGTAGTAGTTCCTAAATTAGAAACTAGGATTTTGCAGACCTAACCAGCCACCTATTGGGACTCAAACTTGGACCGAATGGAGGTCTAGTGGGGGTGACAACTGGCTGGAAAGTTGACATAATTCTGATGGATAGATTTGGTAGAATGGATGATATGTTGGTGCAATAGAATAAAAAAATAGGGTCAAGAAATAGAAGGTAATGTTTGTAGATAAATCTAGCCAATGAAATAAGTTAGGATTGGGTTCAAGTCTCCCTTCAGATACTTAAACATATCTCTTAGAAAAAACAGTAACATCAATTGTTGAAGTGATAGAAAACTTGGTATTTAAGAAAACTGGAGATTGCTGCCTAGAAAAAATTGTAGGCAAGATATTTAAGTAAACGGAATGATAGATATGTTCTTTAGGAGCTTTAAACTTCAGAATATTTAAACCTTCATGACTTGTTTAGAAAAAGGCACACAAATGATTATGCACACGATAACATGTATGCATCACACTTAGTTCTTTTTCTTGTATGAATTAGGGTTTCATCACAAACAAGAATACCTTGTAACGACATTCACACCGAAAATGCTTATAATTTCATAACAAGATTTGTAGTCACTGTTCTGATACCATATATAATATTAAAACCATAATAACTAAAAATACTAGAGAGCTAAAGGAAAAGAGAAGAAGTGGAGGAGAAAAATAAGAGATGGAGGAGGGAATGGAGAGTTTTGCAATTTGCAGTTCTCCCCCTTAACAGCCTATTTATTATTAAAAATTTCTAGATTAGAGAGATTCTCAAATATCCTTAAATCTAGTTATAACATATTCAAATATCTCAAGTATTACTATCCTAAAATAGATTGTTTGATACCCAAGTAACAATAAGGAAAGGAAACAAATCTCCCTAAGTACTGCTTGCTAGTCAAGTTACATAAAAATAGAAAGTAATATCATAATCTAATGAAATAAAATAAAATCTAATACAATCTATGGTGGACCTCACAAAATGTGATTACCAATGAAGTGGTAAATCATGCGTATCTTAACAGTGACATTTGGGCCTGATGCGTCCAAAATCTGCTCAGCCCTTAGATCTCCTCGTGATGTCCTGCAAAACGAAAGCGTCAGATGTGGCCCGACCGCTGGGGTCGGGAGTCCACCTCCGAAGGCTAAGTCAGTTGATGAACTTAATCACAAACGGCTCTGCTAGAAGCGCAGAGCTAAGGAATGAAGAACTGGGAAAGGTGATCTAGATAGCAGATCGCTGATAGTTTAGGTCTATCAGTATGTATTTGAACCTGAGTCTCAGATAGTATTCTTTTCGATCTCCTCACCTTGTATGGTAGTGAGGTTTATATAGAGTGTACCTTTGAATCTCCTTCGTTGGATGCACTTGAGCCTTCTTCGGGTAGTCGTTGGATCTTAACAGTTAGATCCGTTGAGCAATAGACTTCTACTAGTTTGGACTAGTAGAGGACTCCTGAAATAACCTTTTGGTTATGTGATGATTATCCCTTCGCTAATGATTATCCGCAGCCGTCAATTCAAGTCGGCCATCATTAGGGTGATTACCCTAATCCATAAGTAGGATTAGGGCGCGCTTGCAGCCGAATAAGCTTTCTTCTTCAACAAGCCATCTTCTGGATCCGGTTCGCTCGGGAGCGAGTCGGTTCTCTCCGTCTCGACCGGGGTCGAGCGTCGGACCAGGTATGAACCCGGTCTGATCATAATCTCTCCGTATCACGAGCCCCCCAGACCAAGCGTTCGGTCGATCCCGAGGGCTTGGTTTTTAACCGGGTTCGTCGTCAGGTGATAATCTTTGCGTGCTTCATTAAATGTCATATCACATTTAATGCGGTGGTCCCTTTTCCTCGAGCGTTGTGAGTGTAAGGCCACATATCTCCTTGCAGTTGATCTGTCGTGGCTCACGTCATCCAAGCGACGGTTTCCGAACGCCAATTTTGGATTCGTGAGTTCAAACTTTCAAAACGTCTTTCAATCTTGATCGTTGATTTTGAATCAATCTCGATCGTTCAGATTCCCGAACACTTGTGCGGGAGTTTTAAAAGCGGTTCGTTGTCTTTGTAGGTTTCATTCTTCCTGTCTGGAATTTGAACCTTTGTTGTCTGCTTCGCGCCTTCTTGCTCTCAAGCTTCCACCTCACTGAATCAGTAAGTTTACTGGTCTTTTTCTTTTTGTAGTTTACTGAAACAAGTATGGCGGACGATAGGGCTTCTCCGGTACCCAAGTGTTGGTAATAGCAAGTGAGGCTTTTGCTTCTCCCCTGCTCCCGAACAATCGGATAGTGATAACAAAACCCTAATCGTCCTCCCGCGCGAGTTCGCTGAAGTTTCTCAAAAAGGTTTAGAAAAAGAAAACCGAAACTTCTCCTATCCTTCTCGAGTCTGGATCTTCCAAAATTGTCGAGTCTTCTAGGCAGCCTCAAACTTCCGGGTCCGATGGTGGACCTGGCTCTGTTCCCTCCATTTACAATGAGGAAACCCTTCTTTCACTGTCCAAGATTTTGATTTTCCTTCCTCTTATCAAAGTTAGGGCTCCCCACCCCGATGAGAGGGTTGATTCATCCCTTTCGGGTGAATTTTCTCTCGTATATAGATGCACCGGAAAGCGGGGTTCGCTTTCCCTTTTTTAATCCTTTGTTCTCCGTGCAGTTCTGAATCATTGGAACATTTGTCCCGGAATGCTCCTCCCCAATAGCTGGCGTCTCATCGTCGGCTTCTTGGGTTTGTGTTTTGAACTTGGCATTACGCCATCTCTTTCTCTCTTTGTAAATTTTCATGTTCTTTCTATCTCCCCATCCTCCCGGATGGGTTTTTCTTGTCCAAACGCAATAAGGCTGAACTTGATTGGAGGGGCAGCATCCTTGTCAAAGGAACTTGCCCTTCTAACCACAAAAGATGGCGCGAACGATACTTTTTCTCGTCGAGCGCCTCCATCAGATCTTAACTTCCCAACCACCCGGAGGAGGTGTACTTCTTCTTCCGAGAATAACCGAGGCCTTCCCTTATCCAGAGAAGACGAGGCGGCCGTCAGGAAGATCAAATCCATTCCATGGTATCAAGAGATACATGGACTTGAAGTGGAGTATAACTCCATCCTTCAGTCTTGGGGCTTGGCTCATTGTGAGCTTCTAACCACCATCCTTTCATTTGACTGAAGTGATATGTCTTTAATTCTGACTCTTGTCATTCTTCTTTGCAGTGCCTCCAAGAATGAACCCTGAAAGCCTGCAGGTGAAGGCCGCTAGGGCCGTTGTGACAGTCGAGCAACGATCGCCCAGAGCCTTGACCATAGATCAAGAGGCTTCTATTCCCTCTCCCGACCCCTCTTATAGGGGTATCAGGAATATCAGGCCCGTGGCTGATGCTTTGGGTAAAGGGAAGAAACCGATGGTGGAGAGGTCTAATGTCTCTTCCTCCGCCCGAACCAAGAGGAGGCATGACACAATTGATGCTCCCTCCAATAAAAAATCCAAAGCTTCAACGGATGGTGAAGAGGTCTTCACCCCCCAGTGGACCCTGAAGCTGACCGACAAGGTGACTCGGGACCCTAAGAAAGCTGCAGAATGGAGCTCCCTCAATCTTGCTCCTTCTGATCGCCAGGAATTTGAAGCCCTGGATGACACCTCCCTTGTTAGTCAATCTACAAGGTACCGGTCTTCTTGCTTACTTATTTTTTCATAATTTCTTATGACTTCTTCTCGATATTTTCCGCCTTCCCGAGAATGCTCGTGTTGAGCTTTTATCAACACATGGAAGCATTGAGCCGGGTTGGTCGCACCAGCTCCTTGCTGCAAACCTGTGAAGAGAATTTGGCCAAAACCAATTCTGAAATAGACCAGCTGACTGCAGCTGCCGTGGAGCTGCAGAAAAAGCATGAGGAAGAAGTGATCTCCCTCAAGGAGGCCCTCGAAGCTTCGAAGATTCGTGCCGCTGCTGCCGAGCGCGAGGCCAGGAAGCAAAAGCAGCTGCCACGTTGTTTGGTGACAGGCTTGAGTTCAAAAGTAGGGAGCTCGAAGAACATCTAAAGTTGGCGATCCCTAGCAAGCCCGAGCATATAAAGCCAGAGCTTCGGAAGGAGTGTGTTCGGAAATACCTGAACAACGTACCTTTCTCCGAGCTGCTAGGTATCTACAACCTTCAAGCTTATCGCTTGGGGCAGAACGACGTTTGGGAGCGAATCCTCGGATCAATCCCTGCCTTCGACACTGCTCCCTTTAGTGAGGTGTGCCACAAAGAGGTCTTCGGGATAGTTGGTATGGATCTCTCGGACTGGGCTCAGGAAGAAGATGATCCTTTTCCAGCTGACCCTCAATATGAGGCATACCTGGCTGACGAGCCGGCACTTCCAGAGGAGAAATCACAAGCCGAGTCTCAAGTTGCTGCTGTAGAGGGCTCAGCCGATGCCATTCTTGAGGAAGGCTTTTCTCATGATCCTGAGAAAAGTCCTCCCGACCAGGGTCCGTCGGGCAACGATGAAGAAAAGGCTTAGGGAGTTATCTTTTTGTAAAGATTTACCCTTTATTTAATGAATAGACATTTCTTTTTCATGTTGGCCTTTATATTTCCCCGTCTCCCGCCGAAATCTTGCCTTGAATATTAAAGTATTAATGATAAAACTCATCACTTAACTTTACATTCCTCGCCGAATAATAATCTTGTAGAAATATTGTGAAGATGCGTTTCGGGAAGATGCATTAATCTTCTCCACTACTTCATTTATTGCAAAGTTCGCACGTTTCCCTTCTACGAAGTTCAAACGTTTTCTTGCTTTTGTATACCATTCACTGTTTCCAATGAATCGGAAATACATCCATTATTTTAATGGCGGTGCGGCAATTGGAGGTATCTCTGCATCAGGTGCTCGTTTCCACATGTTTCCATGTGGCATCCCTCCAACCGTTGATCTTGCTTTTCTGCGGATTTCAAGCGTCATTTCGATCTAGGTCGTCGGTTGTCCTTAGCCTTCAACCGTCGTCTTAATACCCGAGGCTATTTAAAGCCTTCGTGGGTACTCTCCATCTATCCCGCTTCGCAAGTTAGATTTGCTAAAGTGTTAAAGCGACCTTTCGTCCTTCGGCCTCGCTTCTCGTATTCCTCGTACTCCAACAATAGCTCTATCAACTTCGAACAAGTGAGTTTCTTGATTACTCATCTCTTTCCCCACTTCCCCCCGAGTAAACCGCATCAAGTAGTTATACTTGGGGTTTAGTTATTTGGTTTTGTCGGAAGTGATAAAAAACTAGGGTTTTCCCTCTTGTTGTTGTCGTTTTATTTTCTGTACCGATACGGCTTGTTTGTTTGCATAGTGGCTCCCAAGATCAACCCGAACTTTATCAGAGCAAAATCTTGCAAGAAAATCGTTCCGTCGGTGGTGGTTGGGGCCGGTGCGGTGGTTTCAGCTAGTGAATCCTCCAAGCGTAAGGCGACTGCTGCCGGTGAATCTTCAAGTCAGATTCCCACAGTTTCTATTGATGCCGTCCTTGCGCCTCCTTTGCCCGAAGTGATCGCTCGTCTTTCCCGGGAAGATCTTGATCACTCCGTTGCCGATGGTGCTGCCGACGCCCCCGTTGGTGAGATCTGTTGGTGCACCCCCGAAAGAGACTCTTCGGGCATCCGAGGCAACTATGTTGGCGTCGATGAAGGTGTGGTCCCAGCAGGTGCTGCTCCTATTTCCAACTCCAGTGCTTGTTTGGCATCCTCCTCCTCTCCTTCCGAGTTGGAGGATTTTGCCACTAGGAAGCGCCGTCGGGTGACAAGTGATGCAGCTCATCCTTCTCTTGGTGTAGCTCATCCTTCTCATCCTTCGCCTGAATTAGTGTCAAACGAGTTTGACAGAGAGTTGGAATGGTGTATTGCTGCTCGAATGACTTTCGAGAGCGCAGTTCTTTCCAAACTTCCAGATGAAGTCTTTACGAAGTCACCGGTGATGTAAGTCTTTCTTCATTATCCTCTGATTCTGAAAAATTACTTTTCTGCTCCTCGTTAACTCGGAAGTTGTTTGCAAGAGTCTTGCTGGTAACTTCCACAACCAAGTGGAAGCAGTTACTAGGCTCAGTAGGTTGAGCAATGAAGTTTCTAGGCTTCGGGAAATCTCCGAAGCTAAAGATGTTGAGATTGCTCGCCTTCGGAATCTAGCTTGGGAGGTGGCAGGAGAAAAAAAATTGGATGATTGGTCGTCTTCGGTCGGACTTGGATGATGCCAGGGAGAAGATCCGCGCGATCGGAGCGAACAGTTGGAAAGTCAGGAGCCAAAGGATCTGAAACGTTACCTCAAAGGCAAGCTGTCGTTCCTTTGCCCGAATCCCTTCCAACTGATGTTCGCAGAGCCTGCGACTTCAAGTATTTACACAGTAAGCCTTTTGTTGATATGCTAAATGCTTATAACTTGCAAAGCGCATCGGGATGGTGAGAACGAAGTATGGGAATCAATATTAAGGAAGGATCCTCATTTTGATACGACTCCCTACAGTGCTGTTTGCCATCCTAAAGTATTTACCGACCTGGGTATTCCTCCTCCCGATTGGACCAAGGATAAGATTGATCCTCCACCTTCCGATCCAGATATTATGCATTATCTGGAAGATTCTCCTATTTATTCTCCCCTGGAAGAAGTCAATTATGACGAGCTTGTCCTGAATGCGAGTTTGGTCGAGGACCATGCTTCTCCTGGACAAGCTGGACAAAGAGTATGAAATTGCGGAGGATTTTATGCATACCGAAATATTTTTTGTAATCCTCATTTCTTCTCTTCTTTTCCTTGAATCCCCACCAATGGTTGACTCATATGTTTGTTCTAGCAAAGTCGCGTCGATCTTGTATAACTTCTTAACAGTCACCTATGATGACTTTCTTTTTTGACCGAAGATTGTATCCAGCTCTTGTAATTGTTTTGATACTGGCCTCTTTGGATCTTTTGAAGAAATAAGAAATTAACTTTATCTTGAACTTTGCTAGCCACTTGAATCGCTGTTGCATTAGGTCTTAGTTGTTTGAAACAATGCCTTTACTTAAGGATTTCCGGAGAAATACAATAAGTCTGAGAAGGAACTCACTCGGGTTTTAAATCGATGCCTTTACTTAAGGATTTCCGGAGAAATACAATAAGTCTGAGAAGGAACTCACTCGGGTTTTAAACCGATGCCTTTACTTAAGGATTTCCGGAGAAATACAATAAGTCTGAGAAGGAACTCACTTGGGTTTTAAACCGATGCCTTTACTTAAGGATTTCCGGAGAAATACAATAAGTCTGAGAAGGAACTCACTCGGGTTTTAAACCGATGCCTTTACTTAAGGATTTCCGGAGAAATACAATAAGTCTGAGAAGGAACTCACTCGGGTTTTAAACCGATGCCTTTACTTAAGGATTTCCGGAGAAATACAATAAGTCTGAGAAGGAACTCACTCGGGTTTTAAACCGATGCCTTTACTTAAGGATAATTCAAAAATTCGATAAGTCTTGAAGGAACTTACTCGGGTTTCAAATCGACGCCTTGCAAAAGGAACTCACTCGGATTTTCACCCGATGCCTCAACTTAAGAAAGTCCGAAAAATTTCCATAAGTGTTGAAGGACCCACACGAATTTTCATCCGATGCCTTATAGTTGGATCTTGTTTTTGAATGTGGTGTATGATGCCCCCCAATCAAAAGATAGTTTGTTGAAGCCAAAAATTGCATTGATTGAGTTGAAAATGATTACATCGCGAACAAAATTGAAATCATCCTCAAGGATAAAACTTTTTGAGATGCCTAGCATTCCACGAACGATCCAACTCTTTCTGGGTGTTGATGTTCTTCAGCCTGTAAGCTCCTGAACCGACCGATTTCACAACCATATAAGGTCCTTCCCAGGAAGGGTCCAATTTTCTTTGGTGACGCGGGTCGGAAGCTAGGGTGTTTCTCAACACCAAATCTCCGGCTAAGTACCGACGATTCTTCACTCGAGTATTATAATGAGACGCTATCCTTCTTTGATAATGTTGAGTTCGTGCTATTGCCTTTGCCCGAACTTCGTCCAACAAATCAAGACTATCAAGCAATCCTTGTTCATTTGCTTTTTCCTCGAACTCACGATCCCGTAATGTCCTCGCCATTATCTCCACTGGTGCCAATGCTTCGGATCCATATGCCAACCTGAATGGAGTTTCTCCTGTGGGTGTTCGAACCGTAGTTCTATAAGCCCACAAAGACATTATGAAGTTTTTCGACCCAAGAAGCTTTGTCGCCTTCGAGTCTTCTCTTTATTCCTTCCAAAGAGCGTTCGGTTAGTAACCTCTACCTGTCCATTGCTTTGGGGGTATGCCACCGAGGACATACGATGCTCGATCATATATGTTCCACAGAATTGCTCAAATTGTGGACAATCGAACCGAGTACCATGGTCATGACAATAATATTTGGAATCCCAAAGCGATATATGATTGATTCAAGCACAAATTTCTCCACTTTTTTCTCAGTAATTGCCGCAGCGCAATCGGCTTCTACCCATTTTGTGAAGTAATCAATTGCTACTATCAGATATTCCCGTCCGCCCGATGCCTTGGTGAATTTGCCCATGATATCAATTCCCCACATCGCAAAGGGAATGGGATTTAGAATTGAAGTCATAGTTTCCGCCGGGCGCTTCGATACTGTAGCATGAATTTGACAGTTACCACATCGACGAACGTATTCCATAGCAGCCTATTGGACCTTAGGCCAATATAACCCAAGTCTCAGAATTTTGTGAGCCAGGGCTCGTCCACCCATGTGAGCTCCACAAATTCCTTCATGAACCTCAGCCAAAGCTGATTTTGCTCCTTCGGGGCCTATACATCTCATAAGGGGTCCAGCATAAGATCTTTTGTATAGTCTCCCATTCCGAATGACAAATCTAGCCGATCAAATCTTGATCAACCTTGCCTCTACCGGATCCTCGGGTAATTTGTCATCCCTTAGATACTCGATTATCGGATCCATTCAAAGAACGTTCGCTTCAATATAAGAAATTTCTTTCTTATGATAACTTGGAAAAGTTATCTCTTCAATTTAGACCGAAGGGTCTAGATTCTTTTCCTTGGCATTGGCTAGTCGGGATAGCTCATCTCGCCACCGAATTTTCATTCCTCGAAATCCGAGATATCTTCAAATTCCGAAATTGGTTTTGAAATGCCCGCACTATCTCTTGATATTTCGCAAGCGTGGTTCTTTAATACCATACTCCCCCGGACTTGGTTGACTATAAGTTGAGAGTCACTATAAATAGTAACATCTGCAATAGATAATGCTTTTGACAAACGAAGTCCCGCTTATCGTAGCCTCATATTCTCGCTTCGTTATTACTTGCTTCAAATGCGAATCTCAAAGCATATCGAATAATAAATCCCGCTAGACTTTTTAATAGAATTCCAGCTCCCGCTCCATCTTTATTACTCGAACCATCCACATATACCTCCCAAGTGGTTGGTATAATGGGATCCTCAATGGTGGGTTCCACCGGTGCAGTAGTTTCCACTACAAAGTCGGCTAATGCCCGAGCCTTGATTGCGCTTCCGGGTTTAAAGCTCACTTGGAACTCGCCGAGTTCAACCGACCGAGACACCATCCTTCCGCACAAATTAGGTTTGTTAAGAACTTTACTAAGAGGAAAAGTTGTAAATACCTCGATTGGATGAGCCTGAAAATATGGCCTTAGCTTCCCGGCGGCCATCATGAGAGCCGAGCTCGCTTCTCAATCTGTGAATATCTTGTCTCCGTATCTAGCAACACGTGGCTTACATAGTAAATCGGCCACTGTTTTTTATCTTTTTCACGAACAAGTACCGCACCGACCGCCGAAAGGGACGTCGCTAGATATAGCTGTAATATTTCCCCCTTCTCTCGGTCCGGACAGGATCGGTGGTTGTCCAAGTGCTTCTTTTAATTCCTCGAAAGCTTTCGGCACTCTTCAGTCCATTTCGCTTCCTTATCGCCCTTCAGTCTTTAAGTGCCTTGAAGAAAGGCAAACATTTTTCTCCGGACTTGGAGATGAATCGATTTAAAGCAAAGAACTCTCCCCGTTAAACACCGCACATCCCGAACAGTTTTGGGAGCCTCCATATCAATCGAGCTTGTATTTTGGCAGGATTAGCCTCAATTCCCCTCTCGTGATACCATGAAGCCCAAAAATTTGCCCGAGGAGACTCCAAAGGCACATTTTTCTCGGGTTTAGCTTCATTTGATGTTTCCGCAAGATCGAGAATACCTCAATCAAATCTGCAATATGATTTGCTTTTGTAGAGCTTTTCACTAGCATGTCGTCAACATAAGCTTCAACATTCTTTCCTATCAGCTCTTTGAAAATCTTGTTGACGGCCCTCTCGATATGTTGCTCCCGCATTCTTCGTGCCAAAAGGCATGACCTTGTAATAATAGCTTTCACGATCAGTCATGAAAGCCGTATACTTCTCATCCTCCTTATTCATAAGGATCCGATTATACCCCGAGTAGGCATCCATGAAACTTAAAGTTTCATATCCCGTATTCGCATCTATCAAGAGGTCAATCCGAGGCAACGGGTAGCAATCTTTTGGGCAAGCTTTGTTAAGATCTCGTGTAGTCCGTACACATCCTCCACTTCCCATTCGCCTTTTTTAACATTACCACGTTGGCCAACCAAGTTGGGCACTCAATTGGTTCTATGAAACCAGAATTCTTAAGTTTTTCAACTTCGCTTCGAACGGCTTCATATTTTTCAATGGAGAAATTTCTTCTTTTCTATATCACTGGTTTCGCCTTAGGGTCTATCCAGAGTTTGTGCTCTGCAATGGCCCGATCGATTCCGGGCATGTCCTTAGCAGACCATGCAAATACATCTTTATTCTGCTGAAGAAATAACTTCAACTCATCTTTAAATTCTTCCAGCTGTTCAGACCCTATATAAGTAATCTTTTTCTCATCCTCGGTACACAGCTGGATTTGTTCCAGCTTCTCCACTGGTTCGGGTCTTTGCATCTCTGTCTCTTCCCGACCATCTCGAACTTCTATGGGGAGGGCAGTTACCTTCCTCGGGCCCTCCTTGTCTTTTAAATAGGCAACATAACACCGCCGAGAGATCTTCCGGTCGGAGGAGACTTGACCAATTCCCATATCGGTCGGGAATTTTATCTTCGAGTGCTTTGTCGAAACAATAGCACCTATCTTGGATAAAGATGGTCGCCCGAGGATCATATTATAAGCTGGCAGTTCCCGAACCACCAAAAAATTGATTCGGACAGTTGTTTCCTTAGGAAAACTTCCAATGGATAAATCCAACTGGACCGATCCTTCCGCCACTGCAGATGACCCTGCAAAACCATATAGATGCGTGGATGAAGGTTTCATCAAGTCCTGATCTACCTTCAATTTTTGATACACTTCGTAGGAAATTAGGTCAGCTGCAGACCCTGTATCAATCAAAACTCTATGCACTTCCCGTCATGCAATCTCTACCTTGATGACTACAGCATCATCATGAGGTAAACAAACATCTCTTTCGTCTTCCTCGCTAAAGGTGATAGAATCTTCACCATTCAGCTTCTTCCGCTTCTGCGTCTCTCTGGTTCCAACAAATTTGGATTTTGTTTTCAGACTCCGGAGTGATTCGGGCTCCGGTCCCCCGAAGATGGTAAGGATTGGTGACCGAGTAGCTTCAATCACCTCCTTGCCCTTCTTAGATTTCGGGGCCTCCCTTGATCGTTCCGAACTAACCGAACGATCCCTTTTAGGAGCAGCCGCACGTGGCTCACGTGGCTCCTCCTCCCTTCTTCTGCTAACGAAACTGGACAGATGTCCCTGAGATATCAATCTCTCAATATCTGCCTTCAGATGACGACAGTCATTAGTATAATGACCATAGTCCTTGAGGAATCGACAATACTTTTCTCGATCCTGCTGCTCTCCGGGTTTCAAAAGAATTTTAGGCGGCCACTTTAAAATATTTTTTCTTTTGAGGATATTTAAAATATCAGCCCGAGGAGCATTCAATGGAGTGTACTCACTTTTACCGGGGGACCTTTGGCGCCAAGCCTGAGATTTTCCAACCCGATCACGGACATTTTTCTTTGGCTTCGCTTCGCTCGGGGAGCCTTCTGTTCCTTATTGGAGACTTTATTATCTCCTTGGCGCGCATCTAGAATCTCCATGACTTCAGCCACGCTACGGCATCTCTGTACCAACTCAAGCATAAGTCGCAGGCATATCCTGTAGTAATAACTCCAGGAGTTTCCGATTAGTGAGTCCCGTGAATAGAGCAGTTTTGGCTACTTGCTCATCCAAATTTTCTATCTCCATCGTCACTTTGTTGAATCTTTTCAGAAACTCTCTGATTGATTCGCTCTTTCCTTGTTTGACAGTAAACAAGGTTTCTTCCGTTTTCTTGACTCGTATTCCACTGGAATCACCCTATGAATTGGCGCGCCAATTCATCAAAGTTTACGATTCTTCCGAGGGGAGGTTCGAAAACCACTTTTGTCGTTGCTCCGATAAGTGATGAACCAAAAACCCTGCATAAAATTTCATCAGAATTACCTGAAACTGCCATGGTTTGTTGGTAATAGCCGATGTGAGCTGTTGGATCTCCGGAGCCATCGAATGTTGAAAAGGTAGGCAAACGGAAGTTACGGGGAAACTGATATCCCGCAATTGGCTCGGCAAAGGGAGTCTTCCGAATGACCGAGTAAATATCCTCGGTTATTCTTCCCTTAGCCAACTACCCTAATTTCTCATTGATGTTGGCCAATTCCTGACCAATCTGGGTCGGGTGATCTTCAGCAATATGATCACGACCTCGATTAACACGATCATCCCGTGCTACTCGATCATCACGAACAGCCCGTCCTTCCCGAGCATTCCGCTCGTCGCGAACTGCTCGATCATCACGAACGGTTCTTCTGACAGTGGGTGAGTGAGTTCTTACCCCTGTATCCAACCTTGTGTTTGAATCGGTTGTACTCTCTTGCGGTCTGTCGAACTGATCGTCTCGCCTCGGTTGATCATCGATCCTCCTAAGTCCTCGGTCTCCTTCACGGAAATTCTGATCGATATTCCGGTCTTCAGCCAATCTCTGGTCACGTGGCAATGCCCGTCTCCCTGAATCGCGCTAATCAGGCTCTTGTGGTAAAACCACTCGTCTGGTGAGCATGCGGAGTGCTTGGCTCACCTCCAAGAGTTGAATCTTTACCTGATCCAATTGATCTTGGATTGTATCAGGAGGAGGATTACGTCCTCCCTGGCCACCATCTACCTCGATAGGATTTTGGCTTTCCTGGGGAATATCTGGATTATTCACTCCCAGGGATCTGAACACCGGAATTGCGTTGTGCAGCGGCTGCTGATCTAGTCACCATGGCTTTTCAAGTTGTTTCCCACAGACGGCGCCAATTGATGCGTCCAAAATCTGCTCAGCCCTTAGATCTCCTCGTGATGTCCTGCAAAACGAAAGCGTCAGATGTGGCCCGACCGCTGGGGTCGAGAGTCCACCTCCGAAGGCTAAGTCAGTTGATGAACTTAATCACAAACGGCTTTGCTAGAAGCGCAGAGCTAAGGAATGAAGAACTGGGAAAGGTGATCTAGATAGCAGATCGCTGATAGTTTAGGTCTATCAGTATGTATCTGAACCTGAGTCTCAGATAGTATTCTTTTCGATCTCCTCACCTTGTATGGTAGTGAGGTTTATATAGAGTGTACCTTCGAATCTCCTTCGTTGGATGCACTTGAGCCTTCTTCGGGTAGTCGTTGGATCTTAACAGTTAGATCCGTTGAGCAATAGACTTCTACTAGTTTGGACTAGTAGAGGACTCCTGAGATAACCTTTCGGTTATGTGATGATTATCCCTTCGCTAATGATTATCCGCAGCCGTCAATTCGAGTCGGCCATCATTAGGGTGATTACCCTAATCCATAAGTAGGATTAGGGCGCGCTTGCAGCCGAATAAGCTTTCTTCTTCAACAAGCCATCTTCTGGATCCGGTTCGCTCGGGAGCGAGTCGGTTCTCTCCGTCTCGACCGGGGTCGAGCGTCGGACCAGGTATGAACCCGGTCTGATCATAATCTCTCCGTATCAAGGCCAATCATCTTCTTCAGCTGAGACACATAAAATACCAGGTGAACCTTGTTCTTGACTGGCAAAGAAGCCTGTTGGCAATTGGTCCCACCTTTTCACTGATTGGGCATGGGCCGTAGTAGCAATGGCTGAGTTTCTCATTAGGGAGTTTCGTCAATTTGCAAAAGCTATAGGGTTGTATTTGAAGGAAGACCTCCTCTCCTACATGATATGACACCTCACGTCGGTGTGGATTAGCCAAATCTCTCATACGGTCTTGAGTGACTTGTAAGTAGTCTTGAGTTCATCCAGTACCTAGTAATGATCTTGAGGAAATGCATCAACTTCATTAGCTTTAGAGCAGCTCCCACATAATGTGATTAACATTGAAGTGGTAAATCATGCATATCTTAACAGTCCCCCTCAAGCTGGAGTATACATATCAAAGGCTTCAGCTTGAAATAATAGGAATATATATATTAAAGCTTCATCATCTTGAACACAAGTAGCAAGATCAGACACCGATAAACACCAAGGGAATTTTATGCAGGAAATAATCAACAACAACTTAGAAAAAACATATATTTAATTAATTTTTCACATTAAATGAACCATCCAATAATGAGAATAGTCAGCGATATTAAAGATGACTAAAATCCACAAGTATTGCTGTAGTAGGGAAGAATCTTTGCAATAATATATAAAAATTGCGGCTCCAATGTTTCACACATAATCTCTTGCAAGAAGGCAAGTAGTAGGTACAAATATGGGCAGTATTGGTTACTGTAGACCAAGTGGGTAGGTAAAAAAAGAAGATGGTTTACTATGGACCAAGTAGGCAAGTAAAAAACAGTATAAGTTACTGTAGACTAAGTAGGTAGGTAAAATGATAGTATGGATTACTATAAACCAAGTAGGTAGATAAAAGACAATATAAGTTATTGCATATCAAATAGGTAGATAAAAGACAATATGAGTTGCTACAAAACATTTAGGTCGGTGAAACGACAATAGGGTTATTGCAGATAAAGTAAGTAGATGAAAGACAATATTGGTCACTGCAAACTAATTAGGTAGGTAAAATGACAGTATAGGTTACTATAGACAAATTAAGTAGATAAGATATAATATGGGTTACAGTGGACCAACTAAGTAGTTGTTGCTATAGCTTTCTTAGGACAAAATTACTAATTCAAACTCCAATGATAGAGCTTTCCCACTAATATATGCTTTCCAAGGAGGATTGCAATTTACTAGGGAAACTAGAAAGGTGTAATTCGGCACTAAACCTTACACCGTCAAATCAAAACCCGGAAACTAATGCCTCTAGAGACGATTCTCACCTCCTCAGCCGCCTTTCTTACCTTGGAATTCTTGGAATGATCATATTGCGTTGAAAACGATTAACTTTTGGGACTTCACGCGAAAACCTATAGATTCTAAAGGCTATAGAGGGATTCCACGTCAACAAACTCGCAGATCAAATTGGAATTATATATATATATATATATATGGAGAAGTATGTCATGGATTCCAAGTTTAACTCCATTTTTCCCCCCTTTCTGAGTGGGTGAATTCCTAGTGGAACTCTTCTGCGTCTAGTTTGGATGCAAAATTGTATGATTCGTATCTTTAGAGATATTTATGGAGGATATTATTTTTTAAATAATTTTATGGTAAAAGAGTAGTTTACAATGCGAAGACTTCTCCAAAGATATGATTGTATTTAACTAAAGAATCCCTAAAACAGCTACATAGATATATTCCTACTATTAAAAAAAAATTTACATAAATATATACACTGAAGAGTTTTCAAAGTTAAGGACTTTAACCATGTGGCATCTCTTAGTAAAGATGTCACAGGTTTGTTACTCTTGCAATTTATGTAATAGTCCTAGTTTGCACATTAAATTAGGATGATAAAATCACTCATTATTTAGTGTTGCCCTTTTCATGTAGAGGTTGAATTACTTCCCCGTTAAATAAGCAAATATGTTTTTCATTAAACTACTTTACCACACAATAGGAGTAGAGTCTAGAAGAAATTTACTAGAGGTTTCATCTTTAATTTATTTTTTTAGTATTTAGAAGTGAACTCTACCTCTATTATATAGTAAAAACGCGCTAAGAGTGCATATACTTCTCCTCTAAGAAGGAGGTAATTCTCATTTCATCAAAATAATTGACCATCTTTCCTTGAATACACAAACATCTAGTGGTGCTATCAAAAGATATGGTAGTAGTTCCCAAATTAAAAACTAGGATTTTGCACGCCTAACCAGCCACCTTTTGGGACTCAAACTTGAACTGAATGGGGGTCTAATGGGGGTGAGAATTGGTTGGAAAGTTGGCATAATTCTGATGGATATATTTAGTAGAATGGATGA
Organism: Hakea prostrata; assembly: GCF_041222555.1. Lineage (NCBI taxonomy): Eukaryota > Viridiplantae > Streptophyta > Magnoliopsida > Proteales > Proteaceae > Hakea > Hakea prostrata. The sequence continues at coordinate 40,522,595 of NC_142604.1, read as the reverse complement.
TATGTTGGTGCAATTGAATTAAAAAATAGGGTCAAGAAATAGAAGGTAATGTTTGTAAAGAAATCTAGCCAATGAAATAAGTTAGGATTGGGTTTAAGTCTTTCTTTAGATACTTAAACACATTTCTAAAAAAAACAGCAACATCAAATGTTGAAGTGGTAGAAAACTTGAGATTGTTGCCTAGAAAAAATTGTAGGCAAGATATTCAAGTAAATGGAATGATAGATATGTTCTTTAGGAGTTTTAAACTTCAGAATATTTAAACCTTCATGACTTGTTTAGAAGAATGCCCACAAATGATTAGGCACATGATAGCATGTATGCATCACACTTAGTTATTCTTCTTATATGAATTAGGGTTTCACCACAAACAAGAAAGCTTTGAAATGACTCTCACACCAACAACGCTTATAATTTTATAACAAGATTTGTAGTCACTAATCTGATACCATGTATTATATTAAAACTATAATGACTAGAAATAATAGAAAGCTAAAGGAAGAGAGAAGAAGTGGAGGAGAAAAATCAGAGATGGTGGAGCAAATTGACAGTTTTGCAATCTACAGTTCTTCCCCTTAGCAACCTATTTATTATTAAAAGTTTCTAGATTAGAGAAATCCTAAAATATCCCTAAATCTAGTAATAACATATTCAAATATCTCAAGTATTGTTGTCCTAAAATAGATTTATTTGATACCCAAGTAACAATTACGTAAGATAACAAATCTCCCTAAGTCTTGCTTGCTAGTCAAGCTACATAAAAATAGAAAGTGCGAAAATAGAATTGTAATATCCTAATCTAATGAAATAAAATAAAACATAATATGATTACCAACGAAATGGTAAATCATGCATATCTTATCAGTGACATTTGGGCCAATCACCTTCTTCAGTGAGACACATAAAATACCAGGTGAACCTTGTTCTTGACTGGCAAAAGAAGCCTATTGGCAATTGGTCCCACCTTTTCATTGATTGGGTATGGGCCATAGTAGCAGTGGTTGAGTTTCTCATTAGAGAGTTCCACCAATTTGCTAAAATTATAGGGTTGTATTTGAAGGAATACCTCCTCTCTTACATGATATGACACTTCACGTCGGTGTGGATCAGCCAAATCTCTCCTACGGTCTTGAACGACTCGTAAGTTAGTCTTGAGTTCATCCAGCACCCAGTCATGATCTTGAAGAAATGCATCAACTTCATTAGGTTTAGAGCAGCTCCCATCCCACTAAAGTAATGATGGTGGTTCTCTACCATACACCACTTGAAATAGAGTCATCTTGGTAGCGGAATGGTAGGTGGTGTTATACGAGTACTTTGCCTAATAGAGCCAATTCATCTAGTCCCTTGGCTATCAAGCACAAATCACCACAAATTTATTTCTAAACAGCGATTCACCACTTTTGTTTGCTCATTAGTCTGCGGGTGATAAGCGCTGTTGAATTTTAAGTGAGTGTCGGCTAATCGAAATAGCTGCATCCAAAAGCTGCTCATGAAGACTCGATCCCTATTCGAGACAATGGACTTGGGAAACCCATGCAGCTGAATGACCTCCCTATGAAAAGTACTGCTACATCTTTTTTCATATATGGGTGAGTTAAAGTGGGGAAGCCTAGAAAGATGGTCAGTCACCACCAAAACTGTGTCAAACCCTTTTATTCTTGGCAAACCCTCCAATGAAATCCATACTAATATCTTCCCAAGTACGGTCCGGAATCGGCAATGGTTATAGGAGACCACCTGGTTTCATGGACTGATGTTTGCTACACTGGCATGCTTCACACTCACAGCTAGCCACAAAATATCAACTTGATGCCCTTCATCTCTACCCAATACACCACCCCGGTGAGTCATTTGTTAGTCTGATGGAACCCTGAGTGCCACCAAAAGGGGGTAAGGGTGAAACTCATATAACAATTTTGGAATCAACTGCGCGTTCTCTAGTATTATAAATAGGTTTTTAAGCCATTAACACATATAGAGACAATATTATTACATAATATACAAATTAAAGACACGATCCTATGTGTAAGGCGCTTGTCATCATCTTCATGTTTTCAATCATTGAGGTTTCATCTTTGATAACACCTTGAGACTTGATGAGTTTCTAGTTTGGTTCCACAAGCATTCATCTTCTTTTCATGATTTTTTTGAACACACTTTAATCTTAGCTCTAGTGTTCCTACTTTGTTCTTTACTCATAGGGTGCTTTATGAATTCCTCTGTTTTTCTGGGAGAATGCTAAGAAATTACTTGACAAATTACACATTCCCAAACATCTGGAATGGAGCATCGCTCATCATACAAACCTTTGTTGGCATGATTCCACTTAAACATGCATGTTAAATAATAGACATGTTAACAAGCTAGGTTATCACTACCTTCCACTACCACCCCACCTCCCCCCGCGCATATGCGCCCGTGTTAATGAAAAGCTTGTTTGTCACTGCCAAAGGCCTTGAAAATATTTGAACTCTTGTTTAACATTTATAGTTCTCATGGTGTGTTTGGTTCACACTGCCAAACATCTCATGGACATCGTTAACATAATGCATTAGTACGCATTCCAGCAATTGTGAATTGGGCATCCATTTGGGTGGGCAAAAGAAAAAAAATTTGTTTGCAAGTAATTTAGTGTGAAGCACATTTTCATGACCAAGACTATGGTGTCGTTTTTGGCTGTTTGATTGAGAGTTGGTAATTTGAATTTGGTTAGGAAATTTAAATTAGCTTATGAGGATTCTATTTTCCTCTACCCAAAAGATAGTTTAATTTATTAGGGTTTGAATTGTGGACCAATGAAACTAATATTCATGTTCATTGCATTAAATAGGCATTTTAGTTGGAATAATTTGGCTCAATGAATGCCAAGATTGTTATGCTTATCTCCACCTCTTCTGTAGGCATTCACATTGTGCAATGGTCTTGCTCTTCTTGAAGACCCTCAAGTTTTTCTAAGATACCTATGACTAACTTTCTAATGACATTATCATATTGATTGATCGAACTTCGGGAGATTCCGGGTAATGTCTTCTCTTATCATGTAGACAGGGTGGGAGATCTCGCCACCTAAAAAAATCGAGATCTCGACCGAGAAGGCTAGATCTCGGTCGAGATATACCAATTTTTTGGCATAAACTCGGTGGCCCATCTCGATGGGTTTTAGGATCTCAGTTGGGCTGAAATTTGGTATTTAGCCTATTTAAGGCCTTTTGAGTTTTGAACACAAGGGTGGCCTTCGATTTGTGTGAAAATAACCCTAAGTATGTTTTTTAGGTCGACCCTATGTGTAAAACCAAAATGCTATGAAATGCAAGGTTAGACAACAAGTAGTGTAGAGATATCAAGTAATTCAAGTTATCAACTATCAAGTATTAAATACATTACACGTCAAACTATCAAAGAACTTAAATGTCTTCAAAATTTTACAACCATAAGAAGTTTTAGACTTTTAATAAGTCATAAATCATAATCCATAAGTTCAAAAGAATACAAGAGTAACAAGATTACAAGACAACAAGAGTATCACTCAACATTTCGCATTAAGCGATTTTGAACGGTGGCCATATATGACTCCCAAGTCAACTCATCATTGTAGTATGTTACATATTGGTTTATGAGGGACTGATATGTCTCCATGTTAGAATACCGAGAGGAATAGAACTGCTGGGGTAACCGTCAATTGAGGGTGGGTGAAAGAGCCATTCTTGTTCTTGTTGTTCGTGTTCTTTGTTGAGTATAATGGGTAAGGGTTTCTAAACTAGTCGTCAACAGCCCACCTCAATCCCATATGTGTACTCTCCAGGTGTAGGGTCTTGAGGAATAACATGATCACCATAAGAAGAATAACCAATGTAATCTGACCCGATGCTGTGATCCCCATATAGGTACTCTAATGACTGCCAACTGGCCAAACCTTGCTGTTGTTAACCACTATGACCATGATCTAGGCTCATGCTTCCCATATTAAATTCAAGATCCTGCATGCTTGCATCATCATTCTTTTGTCCCCTGGTTTGATCTACTCTTCCTACTCCTAATATAAGTTCGGGAGATAGGGGAACTATGACTCACATGTGTCGGATGACTTGGACCTGGTGGAGGTGACTCCTTTTATTGACCTTGACTTCCACCAGCAACACCACCAGCCTGACTGCCTCCATGACTCAATGACTAACTTGGAGGGATGGTATCATCAACATCATCTAAACTCCCACTACTAGACATCACCGCAATTGTTTCAAGTCGACCGGGTGGCTCCAAAATGGTACACTTGGTTTTGCTAATGCTACTATAGTAGCCTGGCCCTCATCAGATGACATGTGGTTAGCCATGACATCTGGGCCCATGGCAGCAGCAATGGTAGGATCCGGCTGCCCTCTTGGCCCATCCATCATTGGGCCACCTCGATCCCTAACCCACTTTATATAACATCATCTTCCTCATCCTCTGCGGGGGGCTCATGGAATATATTAGTCAACTCAATCGGTTCTCGATTTTCGTCATCCATATCATCTTGTATGTGCCCTACTCTCAATCTCATGTTGTAATGCACTTACACTAAGTCCTCGAGCCTCTTACTTCCCAATATGTTCGCTCCAGTTCCTCTCAGAACCAGAGGATGAGCAAGTTTGTGAGAGTACTTTAATTGCTATGTCCCTGAGATTTGGTGAACTAGTTCCATATAAAACCCACCAGTCAGCTGCGTAACCAAATATAAGAATGCATTAGGCAAGTAAATCTTAATACTTATATAACTTTTAGGTTATAGTCTTATGGACTTATCAGTTATCACTTATAGAGTTATAGACTTATAGTATTGGACTATTCACTAGGATCAATTTTTTTTGCCTAGTTGCAACCGCAAAAGACTTATGATTAAATTATAGGCAGATCCCCTAATGGATATACCTTCTAGCTGCTAACTACAATGATGTTAATGCTTTTTCTCTAGTTTTCTCCACTACACTAGACGCCCATGAGGCTAAATGATCACAAACCATTAAAGCTATTTCACTGAAAGAGTGCTATGAACTTTAGGGTCAATTTGTATGGAAAGATATAGATTTAAAACAATAGCTTGCTTAAAGGGTGTAGGTTCCCAGTAAGCGTTGGGTTCTAGTTTCTTGCTTTTATGATGTAAAGGATAAACCTCTGAATTCAAATTCAAATCCATCGTAACTAACTCTATCCTTGATTGATCTTATCTCTAACCGATCTAGAAGAGTTTGAGTTATGGTCAAAGTGTCAACAAGTTGTAGAGTTTGATTGTAAACAAGTTGTAATTCAAATTCAAATATTCGAATTTTAATTCAATAATATTGATATACATCTCCCACTCACGAATTTGAGTGTGGAAGAATTCTCTCTCAAACGAAATTCTAACTTGGAATTAGTTTTTCAGCCTTTGACCATTGTCTCCAAATGATCCTCAAGACCTTCTCTTCTCCCCACAATGAGTGTATCTACTTCCTCTAGTTCCTCCACTGCCATGGCTTTTCCTCTGATTTCACCTACCAACGTCATTTCTCTCCTACCTATAAAGCTTGATCAAAGCAACTATCTCCTCTAGAAATCGCAATTTCTCTCTTTACTTCATGCACATGACCTTTATGGCTATGTCGATGGAACTAATCCAGCTCCTCCTCAGACCAATGCCCAATCCCTCCACCACATCACCCACACCACGTCCAATCCTAACCCTACATATTCTCAATGACGCAAGCAAGACCAAATGATCTTATCTTGGATCATCTCCGCCCAATTTGAAAGTGCTTTTTCTCAAATCGTTGGTCTCCCCACTTCCCACGTTGCTTGGAGTTCCCTTGAACGGACTTACACCTCCCAATCTCAAGCTCGCAAATTGCAAATGAAATTCCAACTTTTGCAACTTTGCAAAGGCCACTCTTCTATAGCCTAGTATGTTCAGAAGATTAAATCTATTGTTGACCATCTCACTGCCGCTGCTCACTTAGTTTTTTATGCTGATATTATCCTCACAATGCTTTGCGGCCTAGGCCATGAATCCTTTGCCACCTCCATTACCTCATGTCTTGACCCTCTTCCCCTTGATGATTTCATAGGCCTTTTACTGAATCAAAAAATCTTAAAAGATCAAACAAGACAATAACTTGACTTGCCTTCATTGGAAGTGAATCGATCCACCAGATCAACCCCCCACCCCCTAATCGAAATCGTGGCCCCTCTCACAGCTATGGCAGAGGATGAGCTTGAGGTTACTCCAATCGTGGTCGACATGCAACGCATTTTCCCCTTCTCCTCCCTACCCCTATGGTTGCTTGTCAGATTTGCAACAAAACTAATCATATAGTGGTGCAATGTTATTTTTGCTATGGATCAAGTGCCAATGCCTCCAAGCTGAATTCTTCCCCAGAAGCTTTCTTGGTAGCATCCATGGCTTCATTTGATCCTTCTCGGTACCCTGACTCAGGCGCCATTCATCATGTTACGTCCAATATAACCCACATGGATACAACAGTGCCTTACCATGGTACTGATCAACTTCATATTGGTAATGGCTCCTCCATTTGGGGTCTTTACTCAGTGGTATATGAGGTGCGTTCAGTTTTAGGATTATCAGCAAGAGAGGTGGCTAAGAGGTTCAGTTTAGAGATGGGTTTGAGATGACCTGTTTTGGATCGGGTCTGCACATGGTAAGGTTGAGATTGAGATTGAGCTGGTTGGGATGTTGGAGGTGGGTTATGGCCTAGGATTTTGGGTGTGGTGGGAGGTTGAGATAGAGTTTTAGAAATTTCAAAATTTGAATTTGTATTAGAAGTTCGGGTTGGGTGGGAATTCAAAATTTGAATTGGAATTTCGGGTGGGATGGGAGATTTCAAAATTTGAATTTGAATTTGAAAAGAGATTATCAATTGTAACTATGGTGGGAGTGAAGTGAGAGCAGGAAGTGTGGTTGGGAGGTTGAGTTTCAAAAGGAAAACTTGGTTTCATAAAAAACTATACATCTAGAGATGTAAGATTAGCCAAGAGATGGATCAAAACATACATACCCCTTGTGTGAGTTGTTGTATCTAAGAAAAATACATTGGCTGGAGCAATATTGCAGCTTATTTTTGTTGTAAGGCCATATCCAAGGAAAACATGTACATTTGAAGATTCTGAGAAATAAAATATTTGGATCTTTGTGATATAACACCTGAAATGAAGATTTATTCCCAAGTATTGGTGTAGGCATTCTGTTAATTAAGAAGACGGCCGTTTCAAAGACAGCTGGCCAGAAAATAAGGGGGGATTGAAGCACGAGCCATACGAGTGAGGCCTGTTTCTACTATATGTCTATGCTTCCGTTCCACTCTCCCATTCTGTTCAGAAGTGTGTGGGCATGAGTACTGATGATATATATCACTCTCTTTAAAAAAATGATCAAAATATTCATATTCCTTGGTACCATCAGATTGAAAAACTTGAATCTTGGAATGAAAGACATTGGCTACATAATAATAGAATCGCCCTGAATACCGAAATTGCATCAGAATGATGTACAAGTGGAAAAAACCATGTAAATCTGCTGTAATCATCCAAGAAGGAAATATAATAACTATAACCCTGTGTAGACGGTGACGGAGAGGGCCCCCAAATGTCAGAGTGCAATAATTGGAATGGAGGTATAGCCCTTGATTTATTTAACTTGAAAGCTAATTTATATGATTTTCTCATCTGGCATGGGACACACAAAACTGGTGAAGTAGATGAAGCTTGATGCAGGTCAGAACTGCGAGAGAGAAAGTCCAAAGTTCTCTTCAACAGATGCCCTAATTGATCATGCCACATTTATTGAGACACACGTTCGCTGAGAGAACAAAGGAAGATGCAGATGGTGGATGGAAGTGATAGAGGCCAACTTCAATTGATCCTTGAAGTAGAACAGTCCCCGTTTTGAGATCCTTCACGAAGCAAGAACTTGGATATAATTCGACATAAACACCATTATCACGTGTAAATTTACTCATAGAGAGCACATTTTTATTAATAGAAAGAACATGGAGCACTTTAGATAAAGTAAGAATTGTTGAAGGGGTTGACATGGTTCAACCATAGAGTTTCATTGATCCAGAGAGACCTACTTATGTATGTCATCTTCAGAAAGCTTTATATGGTTTAAAATAGGTCCTTAGGGCATGGTCTCATTGGCTTGGCAGTTATATACTCACTTTGGGATTCTCACAGTCCTCATCTGACACGACACTATATTTTAATACTTCAGTGCATCAAACAATATATCTTCTTGTATATGTGGACGACATTGTCCTCACTGGATTTAGTTCTTCCGAGGTTAATTATGTCATATAGCCATTGGCAAGGAATTTGCCATCAAAGATCTCAGTGATTTAAACTACTTTTTAGGGGTCAAGGTCACTCGCTCATCTCACGGTTTACTTCTCTGCCAGTCGAAATATTCTTTAGATCTTTTGCGAAGGACTAATATTCATGAAGCCAAATCAGTAGCAACCCCGACCTCCATCACCAAAGCAAACTCTGAGGAACCTCCCCTCTATGATGATCAGTCCCAATATAGAAGTACTGTAGGTGTCTTTCAGTATTTGACTCTCACACGCCCTTATATAGCATTTGCTGAATTGCTGTCAATAGAGTTTGTCAATATATGCGTTGCCCTATAATTGATGATTCGGTTGTGGTTAAACGAATTATTCGTTATCTAAAAGGGACCCCATCCCATGGGATTCTATTCGGGCCCACAACTAATCTTTCTCTCACTGCCTTTAGTGACGCAGACTGGGCCAGTTCAACTACTGATTGGCAATCTACAAGTGGCTACTGTGTCTACTTGGGCCCTAACTTGACCTCTTAGAGTTCCAAGAAACAACCCACTGTGGCCCGCTCCTCTATACAATCTAAGTACAAGGGGTTGCTAATGCTACCGCTGAGTTTATATTGTTACGTTAGCTACTGCTTGAACTTGGGGTTGTCACTTTTGCACCAACCCTATATTGTGATAATATTGGAGCTACTTACCTTGCTGCTATTATGGTCTTCCATGCACGAACCAAACACATCGATATTGACTATCATTTTGTTCGTGAACAAGTCGCCACAAAAAATCTTTCAATCCAATTCGTTCCCATAGGAGACCAAATCGTAGACATTCTAACTAAAGGCTTATTTGCCCTGAGATTCAAAATTTTAAAATCCAAGGTCATTGTCTGTTCTCAACCAATGACCTTGCGGGGGAGTGTAAAAGATAAGTTTACGAATTCAAATTCAAATTCAAATCCACTGTAACTAACTCTATCATCAATTGATTTTATTTCCAACTGAACAAGAAGAGTTTGAGTTATGGTTAAAGTGTCAACAAGTTGTAGAGTTTGATTGTAAACAAGTTGTAATTCAAATTCAAATAATATTAATATACATCTCCCACTCACGAATTTGAGTGTTGAAGAATTCTCTCTCAATTGAGTTCTCTCTCAAATGAAGTTCTAACTTATGTTGTGCCATAAGCGGTTTTCCCTACTATCCACTACGTAGTTGAACTCCTAAAAGAAAGTTGGATAATAACAGTCTTCTTGCATGCTATCAGATTAGGTTTTTGTCATAAATTGATTCGATGCATAGGATTGGAATAGGTTACTCCATGTTGATCAACTTTACTCCTGATTTTCCTTAAGAAAACTTGATTTTTGACTCGCAATGGATAGAAAGGGCAAACTCGGCGCTGAAGGCAGATAGTGATATCAAATTGGATTCTCGTCTGATATCGATAATTCACACCATGATGATGATGTAATCATCGTCGGCTCCATGGATTTTTGCCTTCTAGTTAGCTTTGTTTGAGGCCATGCTAGATATTAGGCGTAAGCTATGCATATCCTTTCTTATCACTTCTCTTAAGGTGTCTTAGGTTTGCTCCTAACTCTTCTAATTCCTTCAATTTGGATTAGTACAAGGGCATTTATAGGCATTTGTTGAATGTAGCCGTACCACCTCAAATGACTTTCTCGAAGTTTATCACCTATTGGAGCTACTCCAATGTCAGCCCTAATATGATCATTCATTGTTCTTATCGTCTTTAGTTGTGCCACTCATTCTTTTTAGCATCCTCACTTTTGCCACATTGAGTTTATTTACGTGACGCTTTTTAACAAGCCAACACTCTACACCATCATAGCTAGTCGAATAATGGTTCTTTAGTTCTAAAGGAATACATCCATCACACAAAACCCCAAACACAACACTCTAGTTTGTCCACCATTTTTTAATTCTTTAGGAAATGTTATCCTCTATATCACATTTTCTATTTATGATTGAACCAAGGTATCTAAAACAATCGCTTTAAAGAATATTCTTATCATCAAGTTTCACTCCCTTGTCATCCACCTATTCATGACCAAAGTTTTAAACTAGATATTTAATCTTCGTTCTACTTAGTTTAAAGCTTTTTGGTACAAAAGTATTCTCCATGATTGTAACTCGGTATTAACTTGAGTCTCATCTACCAATACAATTTCATCAGTAAAAAACATACACCAAAGAACTTTCCTTTTCTTGAATGTTTTTGGTTAATTCATCCATTATAAGTGTAAATAAATATTTACAAGTGAGTTTTTGAACAGTAATGAAATAAAAATGAAATAAAAAATTGAACAGTGGATGCATCAAGTGAGTTCCTTTGATTGCTTGAAAAAAAACCTTGAATTCCTCTGGATGACAACCTAAACACCCCATGTACAAGAGTGACATCTTCTCCTTCTGTGAACAACCGAACGCCACACGCAACAGAGACATCTTCATCCCTTCTGTAACAACACTTCCCTGGATGCTTCCTTTGACCAAAGTGATCAAAAAATGATGTTATGGGTCTTCTGACTCAGGAGTTCTCACATGGGCACCAAGTCTTTTCATTCCAGTTGTTAACCATTTGAAGATAGAAAGACGAAGAAGCCTGGGAAGGTTGGTTTCCTTTAGTCAACAAGTTCATCCCTACCGTACCTTCTTGTACTTCCAATCATATCATTCTCCCATTATGTGAGCCATCCCAAGAAGATTTGGTTTGCTCTTTTTAAAACCCAGAAAATTCTTCCCCATGCAGCAATTGAACTTTCATGGAAGGTTCAGTTCATAAAACCTCTCTCTCTCTCTCTCTCTCTCTCTCATCTTCAGAGCTTGAAGTAGCTATGTGTTGTTTGGTGGTTCTGGTTTCTACGAATCTACCACAAGAACACGGATAATGAGCAAGCATGGGTGCCCACTTGATCACGAAATTTTAAATAAAAGAATAATTACATATGCACTTTCTGGATTTGTAGACGATTATGTTTACACTCACAAATTTATTATATTATTAATGTCTCTTTGTGCCTAACACTATTAATTTTGAAATAGAAAAAAAACATATGTACTTTTATTGAATCTTTCAAACGAGAAATTAAAAAAAAAAAAAAAGATAATAATTAAAAATCAGTCAAGATTTTTTTGGGTTCTCACATCCTTTACAATTTTCACTCTCGCAATTTCTTGTAATTTCTTGAAATTTCTATTTAAGATTTCGACACTTGGCAGCTAATTATCTAATTATTACAATTAAGATTAATTCTTAATTGGGTTTTAATCGTAACGATTGAATAATTAATTGACATGTGTCGCCATCCTAAATAAAAATTATAGAGAATTACAGAGTGTAAAAATTATAAATGACAGTGAAAGAATTGTAAAAGATGCAAACCTGATTTTTCTTTACCTCTAGCTCTTCTTTTTTTATTTCTTTTTTTGTTTTAATAATTTTTTTCCTTAAAAGTCGAAGTGGGTTTGACTGTAAAGCAGTGTACTTTGAGAATTTTGAGGATACAAAATATGCTATTACAATGAATTTAAGAATTTCAGAAATAGGAAAGATGCTAATAGAATAAATTTTTTTTCTTGGAAACTGAGGTTCATCAGGGCCAGCTTGCACGCACCTTGATTACATCCTCCCGGGGGGGGGAGGGGCGTTGTTGCGAGCAATCGGAACGATGCTGACCTCTCCACTGAGAAGTATGGATCTCTACAAATAGAATAAATTTCAATGAGTGCAACATAATATATGAAGGAAAAAAAAAAACCTCTTTCGATCTTCCTTTGTTTATTGTATTTAATGTATATACGAAAATTTCTAAAAAAAAAAAAAAGGGACAAAAATAGAGTATCCGATGCTTCTGAGTCCCTACAACCCACATGGACTTTGCCTCTTCATACCCCAACATCCTTCAAGCATCTGAATCTCTTGCCCATTCTCTCCATATTTCAATCTCTTCTTCTGTATTTGTATTATATATATGGATTAGTGTTTAATGGTCCTACTTTGAGTTGGCTTAGATTTTAATTAATATAGATTATCATTTGTTGTCTCTTTCATTTATATGCTAAGTACGGAGGTATATAGGCAATAGGTCTAATTATACGGCGCAAGTCAAGAGAGTTGTAATTAAGCTAATACTACTTAAATTAATCTAGGGAAATGAACATATTAAACTGGTAAATCAGAACTGCACTAAGGACCATTAAAAGATGTAGCCGTCCATGTTGGGTAGAATTAATTTTGGTTATTGATTGTTTAAACAAATCAAGTATGGATTTTTGACCCAATCAATATATATTTTAGCTTGAGAGTTAGAATAGTAAGTAGAAGTGGGGATGCATGGATATACATGAGAAGTACAAAAGCAGTATTTGATTGACCTAGGGGCTGTATGGTCTATTTTTGGTTTCTTGTGCTTTTTTGCATCTTTGGAACAATTCAAATCATCTATATGTAATTCAGCCCATTTTTTAAGTGAACAACAACAACAATAAGTCTTGTCCCAATTAAATGGGGTCGGCTACATAGATTCTTGTCTTCCAATTAGTTCTGTTCGAGGCCATGCTAGATACCACACCTAAGCTATGCATATCATTTCTCACTACTTCTCTTAAGGTTATCTTAGGTCTACCCCTAGCTCTTCTAGTTTCTTCAATCTATATTATATCACTTCTCCGTACATGAGCATTTATTGGTTTCCGTTGAACATGGCCGTGCCACCTCAAACGACTTTCCGAAGCTTATCACTTATGAGAGCAACTCCCAAATCAACTCTAATATGATCATTCCTTATCTTATCCATCATAATATTGCCACTCATTCATCTTAGCATCCTTATTTCTGCCACATTGAGTTTATTTATATGATTCTTTTTAACAGCCCAACACTCTACACTGTACATCATAGCTGGTCGAACAACGGTCCTATAAAATTTTCCTTTAAGTTTTAATGGAATACGCCGATCACACAAGACCCCGAACGCACCTCTCCATTTCATCCACTCTATTTTAATTGTTTGGGAAACATTATCGTCTAAATCACCTCTTTTACTTATGATTGAACTTAGATACCTAAAACATTCACTCTGAGGAATCTCCTTATCATCAAGTATCACCACCTCGTCGTTTACTTGATCATGACTAAAGTTACAAACTAGATATTTTGTCTTCGTTCTATTTAGTTTAAAGCCTTTTGATTCCAAAGCTGCTCTCCATGATTCTAATTTGGTATTAATCTCTACTCGAGTCTAATCAATCAACACAATATCATCAACAAAAAACATACACTAAGGTACCTCATCCTGAATGTTTTTTGTTAATTCATCCATTACAAATGCAAATAGAGATGGACTTAAAGTTGATTATTGATGTAGCCCAACTGTAATTGAAAATTCATTACTTTGTACCCCCACTGTTCTTATACTTGTCATCGAACCATCATACATATTCTCCATTTTTTAAGTGTGTGTGATAAAAAATAATAATAATAAAAGAACTTCTTTTGAAAAGGCAGAAAAATGCTATCATCCAATGCATGGGGACATACTTATATTTTTTACATCAAAACATAACCTTTTATTTTGAAACCCTAAATGTTCAAAGTTTATTCTTTTGTGTCATTCATTATTCTTTTTTTACTAGGAAACGTGTTTTTCTTGTGTAACTGTACATAATTTCAACACCAAGAAATAATAAGAAACCGTGAAAATGCAATGAAAAATTAAAAGCAATTTCTTACTTGAAAACGAGGAAACAATACAGAAATGTTACCATACACTGATCATAATGGATACATCTTATTCTCAAATTATTTATGATAAATGCTTTGTGACATTTTGAGACTTATTTCAATTTGAGTACATCGTTTGAAACACCTTTTAACTTAAGAACCCCACCAAAGTAGTCGAGTTGACAAATTCAAGGAAACTGAGATCGACTCCTCATACCCTTAAGAGGGTAGTATATAATCTTACTCCTAGCCTCTTCACCATACATCATACCATCAAAAGTTGACACTGTGAAGCCTCCCCTTATTGTATGATGTAACCCTAATTGTATGGTGGAGAGTATCAGGGATGGTGCTATATACCTACCGTGAGGAGAGCAGAGTCGAACTCGATACTCTAAGATTTATTTACATTCAACCCTAGTATGACCTGATCAAGATGGACCCACCAGGACTAGTCGGCAAACTTAACACCTGAGAAACTTATTTCATTTATTCTTTTGAATTCAGAACTTAGATCAAACCTGCCGACATGGTAGAAGCAACACAGAATGCAAGCTCTGAGCTCATAAAGCCATGGAGGGAAATCCAATGTGAACTTGTGAAGAATTTTCCTTGTGAGACATTTTGGGATGTTAAACCTCTTACAAATTCTACAAATTTTCGTGAAACTAGAGAAACAAGAGGTACAAATATAGAGGAAGGGTGGGTGGAACATGTGAGGGACTTAATAAAATATGGTTTTATAGGAAGGATACCTGCAGCTACCTGATTTCATAACATACTTAGTTTATATCCCAAAGAGATTCCTAGTATGTTAGTTTATTAGTTCCCAAGTGTTGTGTGTGTGAACTTAGAGGGAAAGAGAAGAGAGGGAGGGAGAGGCTTTGTACGGCTTGACGACACAGGTTCCCATAGCACATATTTCCATGAAGAAAGCAAGAAAGAAAGAACCCAAAACCAGAAATCTTTATATGGGTTTTAATATAAAACCTTAATAATGGTATTAGTAATTAAGGTTAAATTTATACTTAAATTTATATTACTAGTGTGGTTAGGAAAGTTCATGGATGGCTTAGTTTATAGCAAGTTGATGATAAACAAGGATTTATAACTCTCTTGAACAGATATCAAGGAGATTTTCTGAACAATTCTAATTTAATCATCTCCAAGGTAATTAAGAAACTGGTTAGGTGAATTGACTCCCAATTTGCCAGTCAAATTTTGAGGTTTACTTTTTCTGGGAAATGATTGGTTACCTTTAATAGGGGGTTCAACCTTTAAAAAATTAACTTTTCCTTGCTCGGCTAGACTGTAAGATCCATTACCACAAGGGTTCACAAATTTATTTTTGTTTTTGTTCTTTATCACACAAGGGTTTGTGACGTTTTGACTATCACGAGATAGGGGTATAGTGTATATTTTTTATTTTGATGGCTTAAATTTGTCTTGGTTTGTCTTGAGCATGAAAAGGTAGCCTTTAGGGATGGTTGGGGCCAAGTCAAGGTGATCTTAGATTTGGGTCGTGGTTAGCTAATGATTGAGTGTTTGACTGAGTCCGAATTGTCTCCCGGACGAGAAGCACTCTGTGCTCCCCCGACGGCTGTTGACCACAAATTACAAGAGGGCCCATAGGGTTAGGGAGATGAGTTTTTTTTTTTTTATTTATTATTATTTATTATTTTACTTGTGGGTCTCACATAATTTGTGGTTGTAGTGCCGTCGAGAGAGCACATAGTGCTCCTCATCAGGGAGATGATCCACATCTGTCTGGACTTAATTCGATTTGGTCTAACTTTACCACATTTTAGGCAATAATATTGAATTACGAATTGTTTTTTGTTTTGTGTTTAAAATAAGGGTTACGATCAAGGCCAATGTCAGGGAAAGGTTAAGTGTGTAACCTGCCTTGGCCTTTGGTAGGGTTAGGGTTTTAAAGAATCTGATCCAACTTGGGCCAATTGCAATCTTTATCACAAAATGTACTAATGTTGTTTATTTTCATGTATTTTCTCATTAAAATTTGTAACCTATTTATAGGGATAATTCCCTTTTAGCGAAGGACCCCTACCTTATGGTTTTGGCTGTCTTTAGAGGACAAAAATATAACAAGGAAGACATCATCTATTCGAAAGATAGTAAGCATGGAGCAACAATGGCGTTGGAGGTTTGGAACCCTAAGAGGGTAGCACAATTGACGACAATCTGTATCTCACATCGAAATAAAGAGGAACTTTGATCATATAAATAGACAACATGAAGAACTGAACAATCCCGATCATTAAGATTGGAAAAACAACAAAAGGAAATTGTTTTCCAAATTTCAATAACTTTTGTGTTTTTCGAATTAAGAAACATTAGAAATTGTTTGTCAGTGTGTTATCAAACGAGTGTCAATTTACGGATCCAGATCTTCTCCATCAGTTAGACTATCCCTGTGCCCCCCACCCTCATAAAGGGCCTATGTGCCCTAAGCTACTACCCTATGGAAAGACAAAAATCTCGTATAAACAAGTGCTATTGACCAATGCATATAGACTCCAAAAACCAAATAACCATTATTTATTTTATGGAAATACGAAAATCCCATGTAAAACAATGCTTACCATATATATAATTTTCATTGATCAACGCAGCAGTCTCTTGCCCTTCAATTGAAAAAGAAAAGAAGATAAAAAGTCAATTAACTTAAAATGTTGTTCATGGACCACCGGTTAGTGCCTTAAATAATTCTCAACCTCCAACTACCATGCATGGATGACAGATGTCATGTTTGAAAGAATGAGAGAATATAATGAAGAGAGAGTAAATCCAAACCCTAAATTACCCAAAAGTCACAATTCCTGACGTAATGACTTTGAAAAACAACTACTAGAAATTGTTTGAATAAGTCCTATGTTCTTCTATTTAAAGATCCTACATATTACCCAGTTTTTAGTTCAACAAAATTCCCACCAAGAACAGCATGAACCCAGTCTCAAAAGTCCATTTCAAACCATAAAGTAAAATATCTCATCACTCCCATCAGACCCAGAGAGAGAGAGAGAGAGAGAGAGAGAGATGGGTGGGCAAGCTTTGCTTAAATTAATATGATCTGAAAGCAGGAGTCATGACGCGCAGCTATAGAACTTGAAGACAGTGGTGCAACAGCTAAGGCTGTGTGGGCTGTGGCTCGTGATGAAGGGATAAGCGTGTGGATGTGCTGGTGTATGTGTGTCTTCCAATATATATCTATTTCTCACCTCTTTCCTCTTCTCTTCTTCCGCAAAATCCTAGAAGCTACGTCAGAGAATCCTATGTTTCTTTCTTTGGAGAATTAAAACAAATAGGTTATAGGCTATATTAGTCCAGCTCTTTCTATTTTCTTTTATAGATTCTGATTAGACTTTTATTATTATTTAAATAAATGAGATTTAAACAACATTCATGTTAGAGAATATAACCCATTTGCCTTTTTGTGGTGTTTACATGTTTCATGAAATTTTATTTTGTTTTCTTCTTCTACAGTTCTACAGTTCTATCTGGAAAGGAGTGACTTGTTGGGTAAGTCATAAGAGAGTTTTGGAAAAAGGAAAAAAATTGTTCTTACTTATTTGTATTTATAGCTCTTTTGGAAAACCCCATTGGTGCACATGGGATCCAGAGTCTTCTCTGCAGAATTGATTGCTTGGGGCTGAAGATAAAATCCAGTGATTTTTGTTAAATAAAATTAAAGAACTGGTTATCTGTATTGCATTTTTTTAATGCTCCAAAAGAGTAGAGTTTAGTAATAAAAATTGTATCAGGATCATCAGAGGCCGTGACCTTAATTGATTAGTGAGGCTTCAAGCCATCATGTGTTTTGATTCCAAAAAAAAGGAAAAAAGAAAAGAGAAAAGGGAAAAGAATCTACTATAGAATTAACCACAAAGTTCTTTTCTTTTCACATTTAAAAAGGGAACAGGTTGATCTTGTTTTGGGAAGTAAATGGTATTCCTTAGATTGACCTTTAATTGAAGAAAAAGAACCCAACGTATTAATTTTATTGAAAACATTAACTGTTTGGCTCACTTGAAACTTTCCCTATAAATAACCTCATTGAAGCTCACCCTTCCTCACATCAGCCTCCCTGTCTTCTCCCTACAGTACTTTCAAGCAGAAGAAGAATACTAGAACCAGAAGAAGCTAAGAAGAGCTACAGATTGCAGAAGTCAAAAAGAAGCAGCAGCATCATCAGCAACACAGCATCATTCTCTGTCTTGTTATCTCCATCAATGGTGAAGTCTGAGGAAAAGATCCAACCAGACCCATCAAAATCCATGCCATCTTCTTCTTCTTCTTCTTCTTCATCATCATCATCATCATGTAAGAAAAGGAAGTACAAAGGTGTGAGAATGAGGAGTTGGGGTTCATGGGTATCTGAGATAAGAGCACCAAATCAGAAAACAAGGATATGGTTAGGCTCTTACTCCAACCCAGAAGCAGCTGCCAGAGCCTATGATGCTGCACTGTTATGTCTCAAGGGCTCATCAGCCAATCTCAACTTCCCTTCCCTGGCTCACTCATCTAACTTCCCTGATACAGTCATGTCTCCTAAATCAATACAAAGAGTTGCAGCAGCTGCAGCTGCTAACTATACCTCTGAAGACAGTGCTACCACTTCCGCATCATCTCCTCCTCCTCCTCCTCCTCCTCCAACTTCCTCTTCCTTCTCAACCTCACCATCTTCACCCTCAATGTCATCTCCTTCACCTTCCTCCTCTGTTTCCGATCAAAACCCAGTTTGGGCCAACTACACTATGTGTGAAGTTGAAGAGCCTGCACGTCCATCGGATCCATGGTTTGGTTTTGCAGACCTACAGTTGCCCAAGTATGCAGATCAGTTGCTCAATTCAAATTTCTCATTTGCTCCTCCAACATTTGAAGAATTCTATGATGAAGGCGATATTAGACTGTGGAGCTTCTGCTGAACAACATTGATCAAAGTCAAATAAACTTTTCCTGCAATCATTCTTTTTTGCCTTCCAAGGAACTTAAAATCTCTTTTGTCTTGAGAGATTGCTGACAAGTGGCAAAGCCTCATATATTCAAATTCTTAGTTTTTTTCTTTTAGGACAAGGAGTTCACACTGAGGTAGATGATTTTTGGTTCCTCATATGTGTTCCTATTTATTGATGTTTAGATAAACTGTTAAGAACCTAGGACTCATTCATTCTATTTCATGTATTGCAATAAGGTGAGAGGAAAATTGAATTCCATCACTCTCTATATTACTTTTGTAATTCAAGTTAATGAATCATATTTAAACCAAAATGTTACTTTCTTCGGTTAATGTTGTGTTTCTGCAAGTGTGGTGGTATTCAGACTTCAGATCATATAGTGTTCAATAAGATGGGCATAGATCTTCTGAAGCCCATTCAATGGAAAGAAGTCAGAAAGATTTGAGACAAAGCATCTGGTTGATTTTATTCTTCTATAGTCATTTTAATTTTCTAAATTGAAATATAATGCAGGAGAGCCACTGATGTTTGAGGCACATACATAGACCTTCCTCTTCTGCCCCCCATCTAATGCAAATGTTGATTGTGGTAGCTCCCCATGGTGAGATGGAGAAGATAACTTAGCTTTTCCTTGTGATTTTCCAGGTGTAAGTGATCTTGCACCTGATCTTCTTCTTGCACCTGAGCTTCTTCATGAGAAGAAGGTTTTTAAGTGAATCATGAAGTAGCAATTGACTGTGATTTTGACCAAGATTTGGGTATATCTGATTATGATTTTAAGGCAATAGTTTTTGGTATTCCATTGCATGTGTTTACATGGTCCCAGTGCCAATTATTTCTCTTGCAGAAGATGTATTTGGTCTCTTCAGGGTATTCTTCTTCATATGATGGGTCATTTCACTACATCATATGATGGTGGGTGAGGACCTACTTGTTTGCTAAAGATCTGCAAATGGGCCCCAAGATTTCCCTTTCATGTTAAGAGTCTGTTACTTGAACATAGGATAATAGGAACCTAGATTAAACAATGGATTTCTAGTACATTATCAATTAGATGCATGGCCCATTTCTACATTAATCAAAGATCATTAGATTATTCTTCTAAGCAAGAGTTAAATTTAGCTGCTTATATTAATGTGCTTGATAAATGATGATTGTCAGTGTGGTTTTCCTCAGCCATGATCCTACTCAGATCTCTTCAAATATTTGCAAATAAGATGTTTGTGAAATTGGGTCTGTGATGATTGATTAGTAGTTCAACAAATTCTCTCGGTAAGCACATGAGGAGTCCAAAATTTTCTATCTTGGATGATGTTTCTCACATGCTCTATGTATATTGTGGATTCAGCTAGTGATGATAAAACACTAAACTAGTGTGTTTGAATATTTATGGTTGAACATAATGCTTCTTTCCTGGAATCTTAGGCTGTAGAAGGGCAGACAAACAGGGGCAAAGCTACATCAAACATGGGAGATTTGTCTTATTTAGTGCACTTTGGTTTGTATAAATTTTGACTCTAAAAGCTAATAATTGATAATATCTATAAATTTATACTCTAAAACCTAATAATTGACAATGGTCTTTCTATCATTTTCTCAAGTGCTGGTATTTCACACATAGAAGATGGCTAAAGAGGTTTTTCTAACGAAATCTCAAAAAATGGGGTAAAGGGTGGTTTTGGCCCTCGGGAAGTCCCACCCTTGCTGACAAAGGCAGATCAAATGAGGAAGCAGATGTGAATCATTGACAATCAGCCTATTCTTGAAATAAACAACTCGCACACTCTCCTTTTCTAAAAAGATCAATACACCAAGCACTATGCCTAGATCTATTGGATATAATGCGGGTAAATCCTTAATCCTTTCTTCTCTTACTAAGACTACATAAAATTCTTGAAAATTATGGTTAATACCAGGTATATAAGAAGTGATTTCATATCCAGAGGTTAATCGAACTTTAGGCAGTTTTATATATTAGGGAAGAGGTATTACATAAGATAAGGTGGGGCATCGCCCATAGCCTTGAGGGGATTTGAACCTTGATCTCCAACTTGGAGGTGTTTGTTTTGGACTTTGCTTCAGTCATGTACATTTAATGGTGCAAGACGGTTGAGCAACACATTTCAGATCGTTAGATCGATCCGTTGAAATCTCAGTCTCGGCCATTCAAATTCAACGGTCGAAGTTTAATTTCGACTAAGATTTTGGAGACGGACCGAAATCTCACTTGACGGTCATGCACATTTAATGCATATGACCCAAGCAAAATTAATTTGTTTTTTATCGATTGAGCCACCTCTTGAGGTTTTAGAAAAGGGTGCACTTCGCCTTCCCATTGAGAGGCATTGGTCATTGCCAATTGAATTGACCTTTAATATTAACTGTCATTTTGTTGTGGATGTATAGACTTGAGAGTTCGGCAATTACCCCTTGACCAAGTCTTCTTATTCTTTGATTTTCTTTTTATTTTTTATTTTTTATTTGTAGTGTATTCTAGTGAATAAAATGAAAGGAGAATCATATCATCTTGACTTATGAAATGACAAAATTAAGAGAAAAATCAACAAGGTAACTTTCGATGAGTATTAAATCGGACGAGAGAATTGTCGCATTCGTATCCAATGGAATTTATATATTGTGAATGGCGATTTAATCTATTATCACCTTGACTTATCATATACAAATCCGATTAATTTTGTGCATACTACACGCCACCCTTTTCACGGTAACACATATACTTCATATTGGCTGGCTTTGAACGTAGAATTTTACAGATGGGACGCAGATTAATATATATATTTATTTATTATTTTTAAGTTTTAAAGTATTTAATTAGAAAATAAACCAAAAATCAACGGAGTTGGTCCAAGTGGTAAGCAGCTTCGTTCGCTTAAGCAAGGTTTCTGTATCGAATCCTTGTGGATACAAAAAATCCCCGCTGGGAGACTCACCCACTACAGCCAGGTGTGCGATGCGAGTCGAACCATCAGTTTACAAACCGGGGTTGGCAAACAAAAAAAATAAAAATAAATAAAAATAAAAAACCAAAAGCAAAATAACCATACTTGAGAGGGTAAATGACCGTTGCGTTCACTTACTTTAAAAGACAAAAATAACCCTGAACTCTCAAAATCTACCATTCACTTCTATCCCCCCTAAATAAGGAAAATTACGGATTAGTTGCTTTTAGATTTTCTTTTACAAAACTAGCTAATATTGAATTTAGATTTACAAAACTAACCAAAAGTAATTTTTCATTTTTTTGTATAGTTTTAACCCCAAAAATTGACTAAGGGTGTCAACAGTACCATACTGAATTTCAAACCCTCATACTGAAACCGTGAAGTACCAAATTTATATGGTATGGTATGAAAGTGGTATTTTTAAAAATGATAGTTCAATACGGTTTCGCTATAAAAGATTTTAGGAACCCATATATTGATTAGCTTTACAAGTCACAATTAGTTCCAATATTTCATCGAAAAATTAACTATACATAAGGAAAAAAGTGAATGCATAATGAAATGAGGATGAATTCATCCAAATAATGATGATAACCTCAGCAATAAAGCAATAAAGTTGTGTGAAGGGAAGATGGTGCTACTATGTTTGGTGGAAGGAGGTGAGACTCTAAGTCTAAGGGATAGATTCAAAGTTATTAGGGTTTGAAGTTTAGGGAAGAATGCTGGATCAACCTACTTTGTAACAAGTTCAATGCTATCAAAACTGAAAGTAAAAAGTAAAACAGAAGAGGGAAGAAGAAAATACATCATGGGTGTATATACTATAGCTTACAACATGTTATGTGATCCAATACATGATAATGTACGATAAACATATCTACACTCTTATCTGAGATACCTCTATAACATCCATACAAGATTTGTTGCCTACCTAACAAACTCCTCTGTGGAGTATTTGTGTAGCCAACTAAGAATAATCGCTTCGCAACTTCAAAGTTCCCAAACCTAAGGTTTGATGGCTATATCAAAATTTATGTATGATTCTATGCATAGCAACTTCTAACATATACTAATAAGTTCAACTGTCAAGAGTTAGAGAATGATGTACATAATCGTACATTTCAAGGGAATGCATCATTAATCTAATTAATGTATCTCTATCTAACACCAAGAGGTCTTTAAATTTACGAACCTCAAAGATACTTAAAATAATAGCACCATGGTGTTTAAGTGGTTTAGACATTTACAAGATTTTAGAGCAAAAGAAATAAAAATGAAGGACGGGCTCCAAATACCAAAAAATGAGAAGCATTCCACTAAATTCTAGAGCTGCATTCACCGTATATCAACAGCCCCATGAGTAGCCACGGCATGAAGCGCTCTGAAATTTGTTATCTCATGATCAAAGTTTTGGTTAGAAGAAACATAACACACTTACATTGTTTTGAGGAAGTACTAGAAGAAAATTTTCAATAGTTAAATGCTAAACACATGTCACAACATTAGTAGTTAAACAGTTGTATACAACGTTCCAACCCATCGTAGTAGATCTATGAACGATACAACCATAAATAAACAAAAAAGGGTTGTCATTGCTCACATTATGTTAAAAATCCTCTACTCTGCTGTGCACAACAGTACACTTTTTATACCAAATAAAAAGCTAAGATTAAAAGCTTAGTTTTAAATTTGAAAAGTCCAAAATAGCCTTTTAATTTCTTTGTTTTTCTCATCCTTTTATTTGGTATATATGTGTACTGTTGTGTACAACAGAGGATGTTTACTCAAAAACTCATCAACCAACTTACATAGCACCCACCAGACTGCAAAATTCTCAATTGCTTGAATGAGGTTTCTGTGCCAAGAAGAAGTACAAAGGTGTGCAAATCCCTTTCCTGCATGATCCAGTTTCAAGTGTGAGAATGTCAGCATAGATTGATCCTCTTTATTAGAAATGAAAAGAAATTTGAGTTCTTTGATAATTCTTTTGTTTTTAATATCCCAAGTGAAGAGTTCTGGATATCTTGGTCTTAAAAATGTCAAACATTTATTGTAAAAATTTGTCTCACCTTCCACCTTGAAGGACCCACTCCCTAGTTTCTTGCAATAGGAATTGAATTTTTGAAATTCATTTAGGAGAAGGGCCTACAAATTCCAAGGTCTTGACCTGCAAATGGGAGGTTTATTGAATTTGAAATCTAGAACTAAAAAAGGAACCTCACACATCTAGTGGAGAGAAGGATGTACATCCTCCATTCACAAATCTTTCATTCACAAACACATTTGTTGAAGCTTTTTACAAGGAATACGCATCACAAACAGGAGAAAGAATTTGAAAAATATCTTACCATGATATTTGTGATGAAACGTGCCAGAGCTGTTAATGCTACTAAGTGAAAGGTGGCTTGTATCCAATGGTAAATACCAAGGAAGAGGTGAATCCATGGCAAGATCCTTCTCCCACACAATCCTTTGGTTTGAATAGGCCATACATCAGTCAAATCGTCTACCTTATTCAACTTTATATGAAAATACTGATTAATAGCAAATCGACCATGGAAGTCACCTGAAATCCAGCAAGTTTGAGTGCTCTAAGGCATTGTCTTGTTGACCACATGCCTGCAAGGCCATTATCAACTGCAATTCCTTCCTATATCAATGAACATATGTTAGCATAATTAAGCATGCAAATCGATAGGAAACCAATGCAATTAATTGTGTATCTTTCAGTACATCATTTTGATTCTCTGGTGTTTTAGGTTGTTGAGATAAAAAAAAATCAGTCAACCACAACACATAAGCAACAAAACATTGAATTGGCTTTAAAATGTCTCTTTGTAGCATTCAAGCTATTCCACCGGGAACAGAAGAAACAGAGTGAAATAGAAGATAAAAAACCTTACATTGAACCAAGATGATTATTATGAGAAGTAAAAACGATCTTCTTTGAAAGATTTACCATATCTGATTGCATATAGTGCAACATAAGTGGTCAAGAAATGACATTTTCATGAAGTCAACCAGAATCGCCATATAACAATAATCATTATTAGTCAGGAAATCAAGATTGATGGAGTGAAGAAAATCTCCACAAACATTTCCTCTCCAAAATTAGAGCAATAATCAAGAAACTGAACTACAAAGTCACGAGAGAGAGAATGGAGGAAACAACAATCTCGAAATAGAGGAATTAGTTTCAAGGAGAGATATTGGATGGAATTAGTTGCAAGAGCTGATTGACATTTTTGTCTTTTGGAAATTTAAAATACCCACTTTCTAATACTTATATTACAAGTATTTGTAGTTGTAAAATATGATAATATAGTAGACTAATAAAAAATAGTTCACCAAAAAAGGACTAATAAAAAAATGTTAAAAAAAATTGAATGGATAATATTGTCATAAAGAATAATGAAAATATATAACTTCAGCTAAATATGTAAAAAGTCTATGTAAAATAGAAATAGAATAATTCTATCCAATGAAAGATTAAAAAGAAAAAGAAAAGATAAAAAATGTAAAAAAAATTAAATGGAGAACATTGCCCTAAAGAACAATGAAAATACTTAATAATTCAAGATAAGTAAATGAAAAGTCTTTCTAAAGAATAAATTGGATAATTTTGTCCAATGAAAAATTTGCCACAAACCAAGATACTTACTGTTATATAAAGTATGATATGAAATGATATGATAAATATAAATATATGATCGTGTGGTTAACCAATCAAAAATAAAATCCTATATTAATATAACTAGCAGAAAGTACGGGGTCGAACTATGGGAACTAAAAGGCTAAGTTACTAAGATTGAATTCAACAAAACTAAATTTAAATTAAATCTATTAATTAATGCAAAAACTTTAACTATGAATACGTGAAGATCTTTGGGATTTCGAATCCCCAATGCTTTTCAGTAACCAATATAACTCTACACTTTAAAGCAAATTAAGGATGGTCTTCCTAGGTATGCCCTATCTTTGCAAGACTATCGTCCTTCGCTAAAGCTTTGGCACACCTAGTTTGCTGAGCTATAGAACATTTTTGGCCAGACTCAAACACAATCAACTATAAGATATAGAATAATCAAATTAATGAAATAAGCATGGTTCATCTACATCCCAAAGAAAAGGAACTAGCTACTTATTATAACAAAGTTCAAAAAACAAGATGAAATTTAGAAAGAAAGAGATGTGGTCTTCTTCTTGAGCAATGAGAGAGAAGAGAGCCAAGATCCATGTTCGCCGTCTTCTCCTCTTCCCTGTGGCTAAGCTTCTCTTTAATGTATCCCGCACACAATTAATTCGTTCTCTTCACCCATCAATTTGACCTTTATTAGTTAGGATTCTGGAAAAACTCAAAACTATAAAGTTGTATATATTTTCGTTATCTTTCCATAGCATCTTGAATCACCAAAATCTGAGTTCATACGAGAGAGATATGTCCAAAATACTCAAGGTAGGCCTGTTTACCCGATTTTCAGATCTTATTACCAATTTTGTTCCTTGGACCTCCTCCTGTTTTCAATTTGGCTAAGATTCATGTTCTCCTTGCATAAATTAAATTGGATCTTAGCATTCATGATTTCTTGGGCAACAAGATTGAATCCCATGATTTAAAATCCTTAAATATCGAATATATTTGCCAACTTTGCTCCACATTATATCTAATAACCAAAATCACTTTATTCCTAAAAAATACACAAAAATAATCAATTAACTCTTTTTTAATTAACTAAGTATGAGAAATTAAATCAAATAAATAATGATAAATGCATGCTTATCAAATACCCCCACACTTAAGTGTTTGCTAGTCCTCGAGCAATGAAACAATATAAACAATATGGAAAATAAACAAAGAAAACCTAACTCACTTTCGTAGGAATCATGGTTGCACTTAGCATGTGCAACAAGCCTTTAAACCCCTAGGTTACCCTAGTGGATGAGTTGTGTCTCGTAAGTGTTTGCAGAGAATATACACACAAAATTCTTTATGCTTATCTAATCGTTCTAGCAATAGTAAGTGTAAAAAGATAGATTTCAAGACAAAGACACTCCACTAAAGATTGAAGGGAATATAGGTACCCCCACATTAAGCTCTTTAGACCCTCTCTTGAGTCTAGCTCTAGGCAAACAATTCAATCGAGAAGTCTCCTCTAATCTTCAGGCCACCAGTTCACCCTTAGATAAACTAATATAGGTATCAAGTACTACCAAGAACTCAAGATCTAAGCAATATTGACATTCTTAGACATTTCACCTTTATAGGCACTTTAATTCACTTATTTCTTTAATGTACACAATTCTAGTCCGTGCAATGTCTTGCCTTTTAAGCATTCTAGATGGCCTATGTAACGAGTGTTGGGTTAGCTGCTCTCAAGCCAGATGGCCTTAAGGGACTAGGTGTAGAATACCCCTCAAACTTACTTACTCAAGCCAACCAGGCTACAGGTCAAGACTGGATCAAAGACACCCCAACTGTTTGACGCGAGGCATGATGTTGGTGACATCGAGACCCGGTTACTAAGAAGGAGGTCTAAGCTTTAACTTTCAGCATATATATATTTTTCACATTATACTATAATTCAATTCACATTTAAACAATTTAAAATCGGTCTCAACTTGTCACCATAAGCACGAGGCAATACAAGACCACTAGATGGTCAAACATTTCAGACTACCTGGAGTTCCTATTTTCCGATTCAACCTCAATTTCAAATGTAAAACACATTACTATTCTCTCAAGAGGGTCTCATCACATTAGATGGAATTTCTAAAACCTTTAAACTCTCATTTTGTATCTAAGCAAGAAATTAAAACATATTTCTTACCAAAGCTAGAAAAAATTGGGCACTTTTTATCTTTGTGACAATGCTCTACCAACTATCAACGAGTCTTACTTGAGTTGACACCCCTCGCCCACACTTAAATTATGCAATGACCTCAGTGCATGCAAGATAGAAGGGAAAAGAAGAACATAATAGAAGTAAATAGAGGAAAGAGTGTACCTGATGTTGGAAATCATGATAGAGCATACAACAATTAAACCTAAAAAAAAAAAAAAAAAAGACGAAAAAGAACAAGAAATAATGTCTAAACAAATGGGTTGCCTCCTATAAAGCGCTAAGTTTAGAGTCTTCATCTAGACTCAATGAGAGACTCATGAAGAGTCTTGAGGCAAGTCTTTTAGGTCCAACTCCTCAATAAATTGGCCATCAACTAGGCCATTCACATAAAGCTTAAATCGCTGACCATTAACTTGACAAGTATGTCCAATATGTGAGTTCCAAATTTGGTCAATAAATGGCAAGGGGAAGTGATCATTCTTGGTAACATAGTTCAACTTTCAGTAACTGACGCAAACATGCCAACCAAGAGCGGTATGAATTGAGACAAGATCATCGTTGTTATTTGGAACCACATTGATGCCGGATTTTGTAGGGACAACTTGGGTAGAATTGACCCATTCACTATCAGAGATTGGGTAGACAACGCTGTCATCTAACCAATTAATTACCTCATTTTTTCACCACCTTTCCCATGCTAGAATTCAGTCAACACTGGGGATCCCTACGGAGTTTTTCTCCATCCTCACAATTTCTCCTAAGGATACATGTAAAAGGGTCTATGCCTTTAAGATCAGCTAAGGGCCAACCAATGGTTGCCTTGAATTCAGAAAACACTCCTAAAAGTTGGTCCTCTTGCCTAGGTGATAGGTCAGAAGAAATAATGACAGGCAATGTTTCATTGTATCCTAAGAATGTATACTTTGTATTGGAAGGGAGATGTTTAAGATCCAACTTAGGGGGAGACATGAGGGATGAGGAGATGCAGCCAATGGAGGTGGAGGCTCAAATCTAAATGTGAATGGTGACTGCTCCAAAGAAGTGGAAGAGTCCAACAATGTGTTGAATTTCTCAATATTTAGGTCAGATTACCCAAATGGCAAGTAATGCTGCAGCGGATCATCAATAAACATGTTTGGAGTATAATCAGCTACTACCTCATCAATAAGGTTAATCGCAAAGCACTCTTCATCCCTGTTTGGGCTTAAGGATGCATTGAAGATGTTGACTCTAATTTTCTTATTGCCAAATGTTATGTCCATGACACCTAATCTACAATTGATGCAAGCATTCGCAGTGGCTAAAAATGGTCGTCCAAGAATGATTGGTGTTAACTTATTGGTAGTTGTATTGTCCATATCTAGGATCAGAAAATCAACAGGAAAATAAAGATCCTCAACCTTTACCAAAATGTTTTCAAGTAGCCCACGAGGTCGTTTAATTGAGCGATCTGTTAATTGTAGAATCACATCAGTGGATTTCAAGTTTCCTAGACTGAACCTATCATAATCTGAACTGGGTAAAATATTCACATTGACTCCCAAATCAAGCAATGCTTTGCTTTGGATAGATCTCCAATGACACATGAAATTAAAGGTGTATATGGATCTTTAAGTTTAGGGAGCAGTTGGTTGGAAATTACCGAGATGACTTGTTCAGTTAGGTGCACAGTTTTAGGAGTCTGAGTTCGCAACTTACGCTTCTGGGTGCATAAATCTTTTAAGAATTTAGCATAAGATGGAACTTGCTTGATAGCATTTAATTGTGGGAGATTGATGCGAACTTGTTGGAAACTTGGAATAAGTCAATCATCTCTTGCATCTTAGCATTCTTTCTAGAATCTGGAATTGAGGACTCAAAAGCTTCAGGGCAAGGGGCTTTTAGAGTGTAAGACTTAGGAATAGGACCCTCAACAATTGGAATGTGCAACACCTTACGAAAAAATTGATGGAGAATAATCACAGGTGGTGTCTCTTTACTAGGCTTATGTGCATCATCACCATTCTCATGGGTCAAATCAACCTCTTCTCGACTCTCAAAATCAATAGGCAATGGCTTAGGAGTAGGCAAAGGGGCATAATATTCCTTCCCACTACATGTCACAACAGAGACTGGTTGGACTTGTTCTTTCCTAGACCCAATTTGATAATTAGGGGTACCTATTGGTTGACTAGGTAACTGGTCTAGTCCACTAAGTGTCTTTAGTACCTTATCTTCAAATAATGAATCCTGTGAGGGTTGTAGAGATGATGGTTCCTCATTCTTATAGGCATTTTGTTGCATATTAAATGGAGGTAACTTATAAGGTATTTGATTAGAGGGACTGGGCATTGAGTTTTGCCATGAAAAATTAGGGTGGTTTCGCCATCCTGGGTTGTAGGTATTGGAATATGGATCATTGCCCAGTTTAGAAATTCTTTAGGCCAAATGTGCATGCTCCTTAACAAACTCATCAAGGTATTGTGTAACCAAATAGCAATTAGTGACATGATGGGATAGGTTAGAACATAAAGCACATGCTTCAATCTGATTAGGTGGAGAGACACTCGTAAGAAGTGGAGATGGGGTTTGTTGTCCTAATGACAAGAGATAGTCCAATTTCTTTGATAGCAAGTCAACCTTAGTGCTCATCTCAATGGTAGGGTTGATCTCATAGAGACCACTCCTCTTTGGTTGCCCGATGGATAGAATTTTAGTTTTAGCTGTTGAGGCATGATGTTAGGAGTTTTCACTAAGGGTCTCAAGAAGTTCTCATGCTTCATTCTCATTCTCGTGCATGAAAGTCCTTCCACAAGAAGAATCAACCATTTGCCTATATCGGTCTCTAAGGCCATCATAAAAGCATTGAACCAATTGCCATTTAGGAATAGCATGGTGGGGGCACTTTCTAAGTAATTCTTTTAGTCTTTCCCAGGCCTCATGAAATTGTTTCCTTCTTGTTGGGAGAAACTCGTTATCGCTCTCCTAATTCTATTGGTACGACCAATGGGGAAAAACTTTTTAAGGAACTCCTGTTGCATTTTTGCACAAGTAGAAATTTTGACATTGTCCAAAAAATGAAGCATCAACCGAGAGGTTTTGAATTTTAATTGTGGAGGACACCTCTAAAAACTCATCTAAGTGCTTATAAGGCTATTCATTGGAAAGTCCATAAAAAGATGGTAGCATTTGAATCACACTAGACTTGATCCCATATTGAGCCGCCTCTATGTCAGGCAACTTAATACAAGAAACTGGAGTATATGTCGTAGGAATGAAATGCTCACTCAAGGGCCTCATTGGAGGCTCATTGTTTGCCGTGGTTCTTTGCCTTCTAAGGGTGGCCAAGATCTGTTCTAACTCTAAGTCAAGCGGGGTCAACTCAGGATTTAGGGATCGGCGACCATGCATACACAGAAAAAATATCAAAATAATAAAATTAAAAGAAAATAACTATAGCAAAGGAGAGGGTTTAGGACATACCTGAAGCGCAATCCACGTGATCTTCCAAACAGGAATTACACTTTTGGGATCGGAGGGATGGGGAATTTTAAAAATTAACCTAAACAACCCAATATAATGCAAATATTACAATTGAAATGTCCTTAACACAATTATATCTAAGAAATAAAAGATAACAATTTCATAGCAATTTCAGCAAGACGTGGGTTTCGAGTCACTTGTCTCTCAATGTCCATCCAACTAGGGCGAACAACCAGTATTCCACTCAATGAAGGAGCACCAACCGCATTATCTCTTTTATCAAAGTCCAAGTCTTTGAGGCGATCACTCCCACTAATCACATCATTCTCAAGAAATTTCGCATTTCTTGACTCAACAAACCTACTAGAATGATTCGGACAGTAAAACCTATAATCCTTGGACTTTTCAGAATATTCAACGAAATTTGCACTTAAGGTTCTTGGATCTAACTTCTTCTCATGTGGATTATATACTCTTACTTCATCTAGACAACCCCAAATGCGTAAATGTCTTAAACTGGTTTCCAACTCTTCCATAACTCAAATGGCGTTTTAGGAACCGCCTTGATTAGAACTCTGTTTATAATATGTGCTGTTGTTTTAAGAGCTTCAATCCATAAAGAAGGAGGCAGTTTGGAGTTACTCATCATACTCCTCACTATATCCAACAATTTCCTATTTCTCCTTTATGCAACACCATTCTGTGATAGTGTGCCAGGCAAGATGTATTGTGCAACTATACCTTGCTCTTGGAGAAATACAACAAAAGGTCCAAGTGTTTGTCCATCACCTGTGTATCTACCATAATGTTCACCACCCCTATCTAATCTCACTATTTTAATTTGTTTACCACATTGTTTCTCTACCTCTGCTTTGTATATCTTAAAAACGTTCAATGCTTCGTTCTTATTATGAAGCAAATAGAGATATATAAATCTAGTGTGATCATCGATAAATGTAATAAAATATTTCTAACTACTTAAGCTCATGTCAGGGCAACATATATCAGTGTATATAATTTCTAATGTTTCTGAACTCATATTGGCACCCTTCTTAGACTTGTTAATCTGCTTTCCCTTGATGCAGTCTAAGCAAGTCTCAAAATCAGTAAAATTAAGAGTTTCTAGAACTCCAACGTTTAATGATCTTTTAACTCTATTAATAGAGACTTGACCTAGTCTCCTATGCCATAAGAGTGAAGATGTTTCACTTACAATACTACGTTTAATACCTATTGTATCCTGGGAAGCAGTTAAACTATATGGAACATCAGAATTCTTAAATAACTTAAATGAATTCATAGCAAAGTTGAAATTGTATCCCAAAAGTACTAGTTTAGATTAGGGGTGTAAATGGACCAGATTCGGATCGGATAGTGGTATATCCATATCCGCATCCTATTATATTCAGACGGGTTCGGATAATATCTTATCGGTTTTTGGACGGATTCTGTCGGATTCGGATGATAATCGGATAGTTATTTTCTTAAGTAGATTCTTCTAAATGGGCATGAATATAGATTGAATACAAGTTTTCGACTACCTATTTACATCTTTACCTTTTTATTTGTGAGGGCTAGGTTTGAAATTTAAGAATTTAACAACTTTGGTAGCTATTTTAGTAGAAATTTTAGAAAAATAGTCACAAATCATAGGTAAAATTTATAAAAATAAGAATAATAAATCTCAATAAGTAACTTAATCGGATAATTTTATCGGACGGATAATAATCGGTAAGAAAGGGGTATACCATATCCGCATCCTATTAATAATTGGACGGGTAAAACGGATGCGGATGCGAATTCGAAAGCAAATTTCGGTTATCCATTTACACCCCTAGTTTAGATATATAAATTAAATTCCTGGAAAAATCATGAATATAAAAAGTCTGGTCTAAAAATAAAATATGTCCTAAATTCAACATTAATCTAACTGTTCCAATAAATTCAACTCTAGAAGGCATCTGGTTTCCAGAATAGATGCAACATTCACTTCCCACCGGTTTCCTTCGACCCTGCAAGGTATTAGACACATGGATTATAGAACCAGAATCAATCTAGCGGTCATTATGTGAAACACAAACATTAGATTCAAAATACACAAGAGAGAGGAGATTACCATGCTTCTCCATCCATGCCTGCATCTTAGGACAATCCTTCTTCCTCATGTGCCCCTTCTTCTTTCAGAAGAAACACTTAAGATTGTCCTTCTTCATAGTGGACTTGACACTATGCAACTTTCATTTTCCCTTCCATTTCATTTTGGAAGTTGGTTGGTTCGAATTGGGACCACTAGCCAAATTCACAAACTCTCCCATCTCCAGCAATAAACGCCCCTCCTCCTGAACACACATGGTCAGACATTCATTGACTGACCACCTATCCTTAAGTGTGTCATAGGAGATCTTAAATGGAGCATATTGCTTAGGAAGAGTCTACAAGACAAAATGCACAATGAAGTCATCAGAAATCACCATCTTCAGTGCCTTGAATTGGGCAAAGATATCTTTGATCTGCATAATGTGCTCACGCACCCCTCTAACAGTCATGAGTCTAGCTGAAGCCAACTTACTAATGAGCATACCACCCACTGCCTTGTCAGAGGTCAAGAATTGAGCATCAATGGCATCTAGGAAATCCTTGACCTTTTCACATTCAGGAATGGACCTACAGATGCTAGGCATAATACGAGACTTGATGAACATCATACTCAAACGATTGGATCGCTCCTATCGTTCGTATATCTCAATCTCTGCATTAGTACTAGATTCAGTAGGTACCAAAGGCATTACCCTGCGAATGGCATAATTCATGTCATGGTAGCCAAGTTCAGTAGCACAGACTCTTTCCAACTAGTATAGTTGTCTCCAGTAAGTAGAGGAACATCATGATTAGAGAAAACAACCTTTTATTCTACTGCAAATGAATCAACAAATATGCTTATTATAAAAATTTTAGAAGCACAACCCATCAAACATAATTATTAGTCTACCAATGTATACTAATACAAATACATAAAATCCCATATCATAAAATCTCCTTATGGCCAAAGATCTTACATATAATGATTTTATCTATAAATTGATGAAACTATAAAGTTATTGAAATTTCTCAATACCTGTGGGCTACTTAAGAAATTACAACAACTTCATATTTCATTCTAATCGTATATGAAGAAACAATATTTCCTGTGGGTAAAATATCATGTCTCCACACACAACTAGAATTCAATGTCATTTTCATTCATGTGTGATCTAAAAAATAATCACTACATATGAACATATTTTTTATAATGAAGATGTTGTAGTTAATCCAAATTATTCAAATATATTTTTTTTAATATAACATTTCATCCCCAAAAGAGCAAAAAAAACGCATGTTTTTGAGCTCAAAATTGGCAAAAACAACCACCAGACGGACTGCCGTCTAAACCAGATGGCTCACCATCTGAACCAAAAGGTGCACTGTCTAGCAGACAGACTAATCTGCCTGCCCTCTGTGATTAATCATAGTGACAGGGTGCACCGTCTGAACCAAACGGTGTGCCATCTCACCCAAACGACACGCACGCCTTTTGCTATTAGAAGGCGCACCGCACCGTCTTGACGTAAAACAACCTTCCGTCATTGGAAATGGGATCCAGGAACGTCCAAAACTCACAAATTTTGAAATTTTCAACATCTAAGACTTCCAATGGATACGAAAAATTTCCCACAAATTTTAAAAACAACTTCTATAAAGGATTAATAGACCAGACATCAAAATCTAAAAATCTAAAGCATCATAGATCATTCACAGAAAATTTAGAAACAGTTCCAGGCAAAGGAAAAACCTTGGCTCTGATGCCAAATGTTAGAACTACTAATCAAATAGAGTAATCAAACTTTACTTAATATTGAATCTCAAGAACCTAACTAATTATGCGGAAAACAGGATAATGTACTTACCTCCTGCCATGAAAACTTGTTTCTGAAAGTCGTTTGCAAGTTCTTCTCTAAGAAGATTGTCGTTTGCTATGTTGAAGAAATCCAAATCTTCTAGTTTTCTGTAGCAAAGATGGAGAGACGGGAATAATCTTGCTAACAAAATCGGGGACCAAAAAATCACAGTAACTTTGAGAGTTTACTTTTCAGAATGCAGGTTCCGTAATGAGCCCCGCAGAATCGGTGTTTCCATCAAACACCTCCACGCCAATGCAGTTACCTTAAATTACGTTGTAATTCTAAAGAATATTTAGGTCACATCATAATCAGGAGAAGTTAAAAGCTTTAATATTTATTTATTTAATTAAATGAAATCCAACATACCCAACTAAATTTTCAATTAGTCTAGGTTTACCGTTCTTGAGAAAAACCCTCTGATTGAGTTAATCATCCATATTCCAATTCGAAGTGGAGTCATCAGTTGTCTGCGAAAAAACCAGGTGGTGAAGCTTGGAACGGTCATCAGTTATTAGGAAAACAAGAGGGGGGAAAAAAGAATGTGGAGCCTGAACCAGGTTAGGGATATGAGCAATAGGTAGAGGTTATTGCAAGTTGAAAGGGAAAAAAAGTTCATAGGCAAGTGGGGAAAAATTATCATTGGATGATTTAACTGACAGTGTTTCGGCTACTTTTGTAAAGTCAAGCTCAAAATTAATAGTAATCGTTAATTCAATAGTTGTAATCATCTAATTTTCCCTTTAAAAAAAAAAAAAAAAAGAGGGGGGGGGGGGGGGTTCTGTTGCCCCGTTGTTTTCCTTCTTTTTTGAAAAAAAAAAAAAAAAAAAAAGGTAGTAAAAAAAAAAAAAAACCCACTCATTTGGTTTTGGTGGGTTGGGTTTAGTGATGAAAATCACTTTATCTTTTGTTTGAATTCAAAATTTGAATTTGGTGGGTCCCACTTAGTGTTAAACATGGGTAGGTGTTTGGTATCATTAAGAGGGCCTTGGGAGAGGTAAATGGAGAGAGAAAAAGTGAGTTTCTAGTGACTTCTAAAGTGGGTTTTGTCCAAAAACGGGATTAGCTTTGGTGAGTCTTCTTCTTCTTGTGGTTTTGCAAGAAAAGTGTTTCTTCTCTCTTGTGTTCTTCTCCATTGCATCTCCATTGAAGCTTGAGCTTGGATTGAAGGGTTTTCTTCAAAAGCTTAAGGTGGAAGGGTATTCTAAGGAGCTTTGAGAGGTTATGTGACCGGTTGAGGTAACATTGTATCACACTCAAATCTTGTACTATTTTGAAGATTAAAATAGTGAAATCCCTCCCCGTGGATGTAGCTAATCTCGAATATTTCGGATTAGTGAACCACGTAAAATTCTTGTGTGTTGTTTGCATTTCATTTTCATTCTTGTGGTGGTTTGTTGTTTATTTGCTTTGTGATTGTCTTTCAATTTATATTGCACAAGATCTTGGTTTATTTTGTTCATTTGGGTGATTTGTTTAATCATTCGGTTCCGTGGATAAGGTCTTGTCTTCTACAATTGGTATCAGAGCATAGGCTTTGTGCATTTATTTTGAAGACAATGAGTGCTCATACATTTAGGGTGGAGCCATTTGATGGAAAGACAAATTTTGAATTATGGAAAATGAAGATGAAAGATTTGTTGATTCAAAATGGTTGTCACAAAGCATTGTTGGGAAATGAAAAGAAACCGGAGGGAATGAAAGATGATGATTGGGAAGAGATGGATCTCAAAGCCATGTCTACTATTCGGTTGAGCTTGTCCAATGAAGTTTTGTTTAATATTGCACATGAAAAATCGGCGGCGGATTTGTGGTCAAGGTTGGAAAGCATCTACCAAACAAAGTCTCTCACAAATAGAATTTTCTTGAAGAGAAAATTATTTTCTTGTAGAATGAAGGATGGTTCAAATATTTCTAATCATTTGAATGAGTTCAACAATATACTTTGTCAATTGGAAAGTGTTGAAGAAAAGATGAAGGATGAAGACAAGGCGGTGATTTTACTTTGCACTCTACCGGAATCTTATGATCATTTAGTAACGACCCTATGTTGTAGTAAGGGGGATTCTCTTGACTTTGATTCGGTTTGTAGTACATTACTTGCCGATGAACTCCGAAAAAAGGCTTCGTTGGGAAGTTCTATGGAGGTGGGTTCGGAAGCTAATATGACAAGGGGTAGAAGCAAAGAACGTCATGATTCTTCAAAGGGTTCTTCAAGAAGCAAGTCAAGACATCGTTCTAAATCCAAGGGGCATAATGGCAAGTATAATTGTTGGTTTTGTGGAGAGAGTGGACATCTTAAAAAGAATTGTTCCAAAAGAAAGAAAAATGGTTTTAATTCGGGAAATGAAAAAGGTAAAGAGATTGTTGGTGAACAATCTAAGGAGGCAAATCAAGTTGTGGCTACCACATCTAGTGTTATCGAAGATGAAGTGTTGATAGTGGGTTGCAATTCTGAATTTCACCAAAATTGGGTTCTTGACACCGGTGCTACACATCATATGTGCCCACACAAATCTTGGTTTAGCACATATGAGCCATGTGAAGGAGGATTGGTGAAAATGGGGAATAACTCATCTAGTAGAACACTTGGCATTGGATCGGTACACTTGAAGATGTTTGATGGTATTGTTCGCACACTTGAAAATGTTAGACATGTTCCGGATATGACAAAAGGTTTGATTTCTTTATCTACTTTGGAGAAGGAAGGTTGTAAATTTTCCGGAGGAGATGGAGTACCTCAAAGTTTCAAGAGGTGCTCTTGTTATCATGAAGGGAATCCGGGTTGGTCTCTTGTACAAGTTGTTGGGTAGTTCCATTGTTGATGATGTTGCAAATGTGGTGGTTGACAAAGGAGATGTTTCTCTTAGGTTGTGGCATCGAAGACTTGGGCACA
This sequence comes from Hakea prostrata, assembly GCF_041222555.1. NCBI lineage: Eukaryota > Viridiplantae > Streptophyta > Magnoliopsida > Proteales > Proteaceae > Hakea > Hakea prostrata. Next base: position 40,484,458 of record NC_142604.1, on the reverse strand, counting down.
TGAGTGAAAAAGGTATGAAAGTTTTGATGGAAAAGAAACTTATCCCAAATCTGAATTTTTTAGAGAAGGAATTTTGTGAGCATTGTGTCTATGGGAAGCATCATAGAAGGGCTTTTAAAGCGGGTATGCACACAAGTAAAGGGATTGTTGATTATATTCACTCGGATGTTTGGGGTCCATCACCGGATATGTCTTATGGTGGTGCTCAATACTTTGTTACTTTCATTGATGATTTTTCAAGGAAAGTATGGGTGACAATTCTCAAGTCAAAGAGTGATGTGTTAATGGCATTCAAGAACTTCAAGGTTGAGGTGGAGAAAACAACCGGTAGGAGCATCAAAGTTTTGAGGACGGATAATGGAATGGAATATGCAAATAATGAATTTGGTAATTTTTGCAAGGAAGTAGGAATTGTATGGCATCATACGGTTGTGCATACTCCACAACAAAATGGAGTGGCGGAACACATGAATAGAACATTGATGGAGAGGGTTCGGGCTATGCTTAGCAATGCAAACTTGGAGAAAGAATTGTGGGCCGAAGCGGTGTTGACGGCATGCTATCTTGTGAATAGGTCTCCTTCAATGACTTTGGGTGGAAAGACTCCAAATGAGGTATGGCATGGAACTCCTTGTGATTATTCGGATTTGAAAATTTTTGGATGTGATGCATATGCTTTGATTCCAAATTGTCAAAGGAGCAAACTTGATCCAAAATCCAAGAAGTGCATTTTTGTAGGATATGCTAAGAATAGAATGTGAAGGGGTATCGGTTATGGGATCCAAGTACCCATAAGATTATCATAAGTCGTGATGTACATTTTGATGAATCCTCTATGTTGATTAAGGGGGTGGAAAAGAAATGTGATGAAGAAAAATCAATTATTGAGGATACCCATGAATTTCATATGCAACCTACAAGTTCTTCAAATGAGGATGCTCATGATGAAGATGTTATGGATCTTGATAATCAAGATGTACAAGGAGAAATTCAAGAAGAAACACCGGTTGGTGTTGAAGAAGAAATTGTGGTACCTTTGGGAGGAAGGCCAATAAGACAAACTCGTTTGCCGGAAAGGTACAAGGATTGTGTTGATCCAAATACTCTTAGAGCTTTGGTGGCTTTAAATGAAGAACCAAGTACATTTCTTGACGCCATCAATGCGGATGATGCAAAGCATTGGAAGGATGCAATGAATGAAGAGTTTCAAGCACTTCAAAAGAACAAGACATGGGATTTGGTGGAATTGCCAAAGGGAAGAAAAGCCATTGGTTGTAAATGGGTGTACAAACTCAAGAGAGGGGTGAATGGCAAGGTGGAAAGGTATAGGGCAAGGCTTGTTGCCCAAGGCTTTGCACAAAAAGAAGGTATAGATTTCTTTGAAGTCTTTTCCCCGGTTGTGAAGTTGGTGACTATTAGATTGGTGCTTGGACTTGTTGCCATGCATAACTTGGAGCTTGAACAAATGGATGTAAAAACAGCGTTTTTACATGGTGATCTTCTTGAAGAGGTGTACATGAGGCAACCGGAAGGATTTGTTGAGAAAGGCAAAGGGAAGCTCGTGTGCAAGTTGAAGAAGTCCTTATATGGACTTAAACAAGCTTCAAGACAATGGTACAAAACTTTTGACTCTTTCATTTTAAGTCTTGGTTACAAAAGAAGTGAATATGATCATTGTTTATACATTAAGTTCTTTGATGATGGTTCATATGTGATTTTAGTTTTATATGTGGATGACATGCTCTTGGTGTCCAAGGATAAAGCTAAAATTGAAGAGCTCAAAGGATGTTTGAGCAAGAGGTTTGAAATGAAGGATCTTGGTCAAGCCAAACAAATTCTTGGAGTTGAGATTCAAAGAGATAGAATGAATGGGACTTTATCACTTTCACAAAAGTCTTTTGTGAAGAAAATTCTTGAGAAGTTTGGCAAGTGTAAAGAAAAGGCGGTTTCAACTCCATTGGGATCACATTTCAAATTATCTTCCAATGATAGCCCAAATACGGAAGATGAAAAGACCAAGATGTCTAGATACCCTTATGCAAGTTTAGTTGGGAGCTTGATGTTTCTAATGGTGTGCACTAGGCCGGATATTGCTCATGCGGTTGGTGTGTTGAGTAGGTTTATGGCAAGTCCTGGAAAGAAGCATTGGGAGGCGGCAAAATGGGTGCTTAGATATTTGAGAGGCACAAGTGACTACTCTATCACATTTAGCAAAGGTGGAGAGCAAGTTCAAGGCTATGTGGATGCTAGTTATTGTGATGATCGTGATAAGGGGCGATCTACAATGGGGTATGTTTTCAAGTATGGAAATGGTCCAATAAGTTGGATGTCTAAGCTTCAAGCAACGGTGGCATTATCAACTACCGAAGCGGAATATATGGCGGCAACCGAAGCTTGTAAAGAAGCGGTGTGGCTTCAAGGTTTGATGGGTGAGATTGGCATTGAATCAAAAGGTATGCATTTGTTTTGTGATAATATGAGTGCAATTTACTTGGCCAAGAACCCGGTACATCACAAGAGGACAAAACATATATTGGTACAATATCATTACATTCGAGAAGTCATTGAAGACGGAAGGATCCAATTGTTAAAAGTTGGAACAAATGAGAATGTGGCGGATATGCTTACCAAAGTTGTCCAAGGAGAGAAGTTGAATTGGAGTCTATCATCTCTTGGTTTCAAGAAACATGACAAGTAAGTGATTTCCATCAAGGTGGAGATTGTTGGGTTTAGTGATGAAAATCACTTTATCTTTTGTTTGAATTCAAAATTTGAATTTGGTGGGTCCCACTTAGTGTTAAACATGGGTAGGTGTTTGGTATCATTAAGAGGGCCTTGGGAGAGGTAAATGGAGAGAGAAAAAGTGAGTTTCTAGTGACTTCTAAAGTGGGTTTTGTCCAAAAACGGGATTAGCTTTGGTGAGTCTTCTTCTTCTTGTGGTTTTGCAAGAAAAGTGTTTCTTCTCTCTTGTGTTCTTCTCCATTACATCTCCATTGAAGCTTGAGCTTGGATTGAAGGGTTTTCTTCAAAAGCTTAAGGTGGAAGGGTATTCTAAGGAGCTTTGAGAGGTTATGTGACCGGTTGAGGTAACATTGTATCACACTCAAATCTTGTACTATTTTGAAGATTAAAATAGTGAAATCCCTCCCCGTGGATGTAGCTAATCTCGAATATTTCGGATTAGTGAACCACGTAAAATTCTTGTGTGTTGTTTGCATTTCATTTTCATTCTTGTGGTGGTTTGTTGTTTATTTGCTTTGTGATTGTCTTTCAATTTATATTGCACAAGATCTTGGTTTATTTTGTTCATTTGGGTGATTTGTTTAATCATTCGGTTCCGTGGGTAAGGGCTTGGCTTCTTTAGCTTCTTCTGGGGGGGGCTCAAAAAAAATTTGTTGAAAAAAAAAAAAAAAAAAAAAAAAAAAAAAGGGAGAAATTTTTTTTTTTTTTGGGGGGGTTTTTTTTTTCCCTCTTTTTTTTAAATTTAAAAAAAAAAAAAAAAAAAAAAAAAAAGCTTTTTTTTTTTTATTTTTATTTATATTTTCTTTCCTTTTTTTTTTTTTTTTTTTTTTTTTTTTTTTTTTTTTTTTTTTTTAAAAATAAAATTTTTTTTTTAAAATTAAAAAAAAAAAAAAAAAAAAAAAAATCTTCTTTTTCTTTTTTTTTTTTGTTTGGTTTGGGGGGGGGTGTGGGGGGGGGGGGGGTGGTGTTTTTGTTTTTTTTGTTTTTGGGTTTTGGGGAGGGAAGGTTTTTGTTTTTTTTTTTTTTTTTTTTTTTTTTTTTTTTTTTTTTTTTTGTGTTTTTTTTTTTTAAACTCTGCTTCTCGATCTCAATCTAAAAAGTATCTCCAAACATTCATAATCAAAAAAACATTTGGTATTCCAAAGCCTAAAATCATCCATTAAAGCAACACCGCAAAAATTACATGTTTCAATCTTCCAAATTGAAACCCTGAAATCGAAGTACCCATCTTTTACTAAAAAAATCTACAGCAAAAATACATTCCTGTATTCTACAGAACCTAATATCTTCAATGAAAAGCAAGAGTTCAGAATAAAATTCATGGCTCTTGCAATTTCCGCACCATAACCTCAGAACCCAACAGGATTAAGCGCAACAAGGCGGTGGAGGCAGATTAAGATCAGGAATTTCAGGTTTGAATCCAACCGTCATACCAGATTTTGATTTGTGTAGTATTTGTTGCCTCGGAAGCTTCTCCATCTCTTCCTTCTCCACCACAACGATCGAATCAACATCGGAGCATGGTAAGCCCAAATGGTTACACTTTGGAACCTCAGGACCGATGATCAGGTTAGAACGCTTCTTCCTAGGAATTTGAGAATCGAAGATTGTACACCTTGAAAGCTTCTTCTTCTTCATCTTCTTCTTCTTCTTCTTCTTCTTAGCTTTCCCATATTTGAACCCAGTTGGTTTCTTCTCAGGCAAGAAATCTTTTTGACAGAGCTCAACAGCATCCAGTAATGCACTGAATTTCTTGAAGCAACCCCTGAATTTGAAAGTGGAATTCGTAATTTCGCTTCGAGTCTGCAACATCGAGCAGAGAAAGCTTCTCTGTCTCTTCATGTTTGATCTGTTGTCGGAAGGAAACTCAAGAGATGAGAATTGGGTTCCCGAACTTGAAATTACTCCAAATTCAAAATATAACACGAACGGTCACATTTGGAAGGGTCTTTCTACCTTCTGGACCGGAAAGCCTTAACATTAACCCAGCTGCCCAGCTCAGGTTGAACCGGGTTGTTTTGTTCGTTGGGCTAATACACTATTTTGAGCCAATCAATTGTAAATTGAAAATAAAATGATTTTTTTTTGTCACGGTTAAAAATTAATTTGATAATATCTTTTTTTTTTTTGGTAAACAATTTGATAATATCTGATCTGGTGGTATTTTATGTCTAACATTATCACAAAGCAAAACCAAAAAAAAGAAATGACATCGAGAATTCACATAAAAAAATCTATACTGTGATTTAGTAGCCGTTTTAGCAAGGACATCAACAGCTAAGTTAGTTTTCTGAAGCATATGTTGAAACTGACATTCAGAGAACAGGATGACAAGATGAAAAATATCCTGTATAAGAGTAGTGACCGTCCAAAAAGGTTGAGTTCGTGAAGTTAAAAATGTTTTTAAAATAAGGTGTGAGAGTTGACACTGGTGTGCGCTCGAGAGTCATGCGAACTACAAGTGTTTCGACAACCAGAGAATCCCATACACCTTGACCTCCCTCACCCAAAAGAAAAAAGAACCTGATAAACACCAACATTAATTAATTATTGACCAAAAATAAAATACATACTTAAATATATTCAATTGAGTACTTATCAAAATAGGAAATTACATTTTATAATTTCTCAAAAGACATATGGAGCCGGTCCATCAGGTGCCTGACGAGTCACGAGAGTTTGAGGTTTGATCGGTCCGGATTTCTGAAACCAAACCGGAAGAAATTCTAATTGGCTTAATACCGTTGGGATACTCTTACTTAAAATTCAAAATCAAATTCGATCACCAGTGGAGCTGAGGTTTTACTTTCACTCTCACAATCGTTTTTTTCCCTTTGAGTTCGAGAAGCAATCAGAGTTCTTGATCAAGCTACGCTTCTTCTACTTTTAGTTTCGGTTACGACTTACGACTTCGATTTTCTACTTTCTGTCTCGCGTCCTTCGATTTTCTACTTTCTGTCTCGCGTCTTCTATTTTGGGTTTCGGCTTGATCTTCAATGGTAGTGATGGGTATATCAGTTGGCTCTGCCGCAAGTAGGTTGGGTGCTCCATATCACAAACCCCAGAAAGTCTGTCGTTTCTGGCTGAAGGGATGTTGTAACAGGAACCCTTGCCCTTTTCTTCACGATGAATTGCCACAGAAGTCCGGCATTATCGATAAAATTTCTTCAAAGCGAAACACCTGGGTCCGGAATTCCACACTGCAAGACAAAAGTTATGGTGGTGGTGGTGTTCCACCCAAAATGAAAACTGCAAGTAATGGTCTCAAAACTCATGGGGATGTTGTGCTTCCGAAAAATCAAGACAACAATCACGGTTCAGTCCCTACCCAAATGCAAAACAGAGCTTATGGAGTTGGTATTCCTCCCAAAAAGCAAGACAGGAGTCATAGTATTTCTCTTCATCCCAATAATCAAGTGGAAAATCATGTTGCCGAGTCGGCTACTGTGCCTTCTGAAACTCAAGATAAAGTCTGCCATTATTGGCTCTCTGGAAACTGTAGTAATGGAGGCAAGTGCAAATATGCACATACTTGGTTCCTCAGCGATTCTTTTACACTATTGAAGCAGCTTAAAGGGCACCAGAAGGTACTTTCATTTTCTTCATATTTTGTTTTTGCTTCATCTTTTAGGTTGAATGAAGCTTTTGCTTTCGTTGTCTCGGTTTCACTAATCATCACTGGTTGAACAGGTTATTACTGGTATCACTCTGCCGTCTGGTTCTGACAAGCTTTATTCAGGGAGTAAAGATAAAACTGTAAGGGCTTGGGACTGTCACACTGGAAAGGTGATTGTGATTATTTAATTTTTAGATTAATTATTATAGTCTCTCTAGTTTATTCTAATCTAGCCATTTACCTGCATCTCTATCTATCCATCTATATTTATGTTTATCTGTTGTATATCTCTGTATTATGTGACGTTGGATGTCATTGTTCTGTTCAGTGTGCTGCTGAGGTCAATTTGGGAGGTGAAATTGGATGTGTAACTAGTAAAGGGCCATGGCTTTTGGTTGGAATTCCAGATGTTGTTAAGGTGATCTGATTTTCCTGGATGGGTTTCTTCCCATGTCTTTCTTTTATAAATTTCATGTTTGAGTATATACTATCTGGCAACTGATGCTTTTCTCCTTCTTAATTTATTGTTTTGCAATGGTGACATTCAGGCGTGGAACACCAAAACTGGCTCTGAACATAGTCTTATAGGACCAGTTGGACAAGTATATTCCATTGTTGAGGAGAATGGCATACTTTTTGCCGGAACCCAGGTAATCTTTTATTTTGTCCTTTCCCATTGATTTGGCTGGAGTTTTTAGGAAAGAGATGAACACTCCTCAATTGTGCTAATTGTCTGCTCCTACCCGTTCTTCTACCTCCGTTTGATGTCAATCGCAAATGGAGATCATTAAGCCAACATTCCGTCATTGTTTTTTGGTTCCAACATATATTAACCTTTCTTTTTATTTGCTACAGGATGGTAAAATATTAGCATGGAAAAGTGATGTGGCAAGCAACTGCTTTCAACCAATTGCATCACTTGAGGGTCACAGTCTTGCTGTTGTTACATTAGTTGTTGGAGAAGGTAGACTGTACTCTGGCTCAATGGACAATACAATAAGGGTAAGTTACTCTGGCAACAATCACTTTTCTATTCTGAATGGATGCAGATATTGCAAATATTCAATTGTAGTCAATGTTAAATTTTCTCTCCTCAAGTCTGTTGTCCTATATGAAGAATTTTTTTAGGGATATTTAATAATACTATGGTGTCTAATCTCTTAACTTTTAAACTATATCTTATAGGTCATAGCAACTTGTGCTTTCTATATCAGCAAAACAACAATTGTTATTTGAAGGCCCAATAAAAACTATATTCCCAATTATAGTTTATTTCCTTGAATTGTATGTTTTAGATTTTGCTTTTGGTAGCTTGCTAATCATTTTTGCCAACCTAAAATTGTTGAGATTGGATGAATAATTATTTTATTTTGATTATTCTTCATTTTTCTCTAACTATGTTAATTGTATTATTTGCTTACTTTTTATTTTTCCTGGTAGGTTCGCTAATGCTTGTCTATGGTCTAACTATTGAATTACTTTCAGGTTTGGGACAAAGAGACTTTCCAATGTTTACATTCATTGACAGGCCATTCATCAGTTGTGACATCTGTTCTTTGTTGGGATCAATTTCTATTATCAGCTTCACTTGATAAAACAATAAAGGTATTATTATGTTCCAACATTTCTATTTTTATTTTTTGGTATTGAGTTCCCTGCCTTGAAGAGCTGTCTTGCATACACTAGTACCTCTATGTCTTCTTTTTCTCCTACTGCAATAAGGCAGACATCTTAGTTCAAAGAGGGGAGGAGAGAGCTAGACACAGGGAAGCATGCAAACTGGCAGTGGTGTTGTCCTTTTATTTTAGTTACTATTGGCATTTCAATCCATTTAATGAGTAGCTGTTTATGGTTGTACATGCATCATGGCTATTGATTGAACCCTTTGTACTTGTGTAGGTGTGGGCAGCTACAGAAAGTGGCAACTTGGAAGTAATACACACACAGAGTGAAGAAAATGTAAGCCATGGTGTTTAACTTACTGTTGCATTTTCTGCTTTTGATACTCTACCTGCCTTTTATGTTGGAATCTGCTTGGATTTGATACTTCTTTATTTTGGTGAACACTAGTTCTCATCAGGTAGAAACGTGTTTTGGGGTCGGTATGAAGTTGTCATGTATGTCTACCATAGATAATTTAAATTCAAATCACATTTAGAAAAAGATAGATTTTTTTTTTTTTGGGGGGGGGGGGGGGTTTGAAAGGTTTTGCTTTGGTGTTTCTTGGTCTCATCACAAGTCTTGTGTGTGTTGGACTACTAGGAGTTGTCAGTCTTGAAAAAGTTGGGTTGGGTATCCCACTTTTACATTACCATACAAATGAACACCCTTTAGTTTATGAAAATGGAACCCAATTCCTGTGGTGCTTTTTGTGCATGGCAAAACCACTGGTATTACATTGTAGAATGAATTTCAAGGTCAAATTTTGTGGGGTGAGGCTGGTTGTCACCTCCAACAAATTGGAAATGCTAGCTAGGTTCTTTGGGTATGTGTTAGAATTATTCTTCCTTGATTTCCTCTGCTACTATGCTATTATGTTGGTGCATAGAAATGTGACGGAGTGCATGTAAACTTCTTGCTTGGAGGTTGTTTAAGCTTGTGCAGTTGTTTTCTGGTTTAACAGCTCGTGTGTTTACACTCTTCCACTGCTGTTCTCATTCTCCACCCTCACCTCTGGTAGTATCTGACTGTCATGGTGTTCTATTGTGTTGAATTCTTTGTGAATATTCTGTTTTTCTATGTTTACATCAGTCTTTTTCAATTTTAACATTCTATGGTACAGTAATTTTTGTTGTTGATTTGTTTTTCCTTTTATTACAGGGTGTGCTCACTCTCTGTGGAGTGCATGATCCACAAGCAAAACCTGTCCTGATGTGTTCGTGCAGCAATAATACAGTTCACATTTATGACTTACCGTCGTGAGTTTTACATGCCTTAGCATATCTTCTTCTTCTTTTATTATTTAAAAGAAAGATATTTACTCTTCTTCCCCCTCCTTTATCCTACCCATGAATTATAGTAATCTTTATTGCCTGCTAACTGCAATACTCATTGTATGTTGTGTTTAGATTCAGTGAAAGAGGGAGAATATTCTCCAGAGAAGAGATTCAGACAATACAAATAGCTGATGGAGGGCTTGAGTTTTTCTTTACTGGAGATGGAACTGGTGAACTCAGTGTGTGGAAGTGGACCACTAAACCAGCAAATCGATAGAATTCAGTAGCTGCTCGATTGGAATTAACAGTAGTATTATTTGTGAAATAGTCTCTGCTCAATAGAATTCACAGTAGCATTCTCTGTGAAATAGTCTCTGCTCAATAGAATTCAGAGTAGCTTTTCTTTGTGAAATAGTCTCTGCTTGATCAGAATCAACTGTAGCATTAGTTGTGTAATAGTCTCCTGTAACTTTTTAATGATTCAATTCTTTGTGCCATATTCTTTGATTTGGATTGCTTCCTCTGCTGACCTTCAGCATGTTGAAGGTGAAGAAGTGATGGGAAATTTCCGATTGTAATGAGCCGTCTAGTAATGCCTGGACGTTAATCCTGTAAATTTTTTCCTTCAGCAATAAAGATAAAACTGCCTCTGTTCTGTACTATTTTGCAGTGACATTGGACTGTCTTGGTTAAAAGTTGAATTGTATTGTTTCAAACACAACTGGTATTGAATGTTGTATTCCATATTTAGCTGCCTATATTTGCTTAAGTATTTAGCAACAGTAATAAGGCAAATTACATATAGACCCCTTGTGTTTGTAATCAATTACATCTACTACCCTATAAAAAAAATCAGTTACAGATGCCCCTTACTGTTAAGAATTGTAAGCTATAAATGGACAGCTCTGCTGAAACAGTAAGGGGTATCTGTAATTGATTTTTTTCCCAACGGTAGTAGATGTAATTGATTGCAAACACAGGGGGTCTATATGTAATTTACCCACAGTAATATGTTATTGTTTCCATTTGTGCAAGTATTTATTGGCTCTCCCTCTTTCTGTGCATTTGGTGAGTGGGGAAACATTTTCCTTATTTATTTAGGATTTTCTCTTCTGTTTTGTTCCTTTTCCCATTGTAATTTTTCTCTTGTTTTCAATAGCTTTAAAAATCTGAGTTCATGGCATGGTAAGTTGGTTGATCACAACAGATGAGACTGGAAAGAACTTGGTTTCAGTTGCCATGTGGTATATAAAGAAGAGACTGTTAAAATGGTACCAGAAACCTGCCAACCTTTATTCTTCTGAGTAAACATTAGTAAAACTTCAGATGTTAGTACTACAAGAAAAGTTTCTTTGCCCCTTTTCAAACTTCTCATTCCAAAACATCTTCAAATAGACTTGGATTGAATTTTGTATCTGAAGGGTAGAAATCTCGGGATTAAAATTCAGAAATTTCTGGACAACATATAAGTACATTTACCAACACTTCCATGCGCTTGATGCTTCTGTCAAATTATTCATATAAAAGTAAATGTTATGAGATTATAGTGAATGAGAGTTGAGATACATGGCCTGATTAGTAGTCCACTTAAGAGAACATTTAATTTAAGATCTTTAATTGGAAGATGACTAGGATAGGAAATGTTTGAGCCTGGATTCTTCTTATTCTGCACTGGAGAAAATTTCTGCTGAATTAGAAGTTGTTAATAGTTTCTCTTCTGCTACTATTGCCTCTAGTAGCTCCATTGATGATTTTTCTGCTGCAGAATAGGAAGTTGTTAATAGTTTCTCTTCTGTTAATATTGCTGCTAGTAGCTCCGCTAATGATTGGTATCACTGCCTAGGTCACTTCCATGAGCATATCTGTTTTCTTTTTGGGGTGAATCCATCAGCTTTTCTTCATTTCTGTTGTGCAGTAAATATGCTGTGTCAACCTAGTCACCTCCAGTCAGTCTGTCTAGCCTTTTAACTTGGCAAGGCTGTTACATTGTTAAGTCATTTTGATTCTTGCAGCTTTCTTGCTTTCAATTTATTTAGTCTTCAGTTATCAAATCCCCTTCACTTCTGTGTGTTGGAAGCACTAAAATTTCAAGAATTAGCTTTTGCTACTATTACTAATAGGCAGCTTACAGAGTCCAGTCTATCTTCGTAGTTCCTCTATCAAATTGGTATCAGCTCTTACAAGTACTTCATCTTCTTCCTCTTGGTCCCAGATCACTACAACTATATGGCTTTGCTGGTAAAACTATTCTGGTTTGATTTCCCAGAGCCTCCAAGATGTTGTTTTTTTCATCCAATACTCCTGTGTAGAATGTTTATTTTTCCTAATGAGAAAAATCTTGGAGTTATTTTCTTTTTCAAGAGTAAGTTGAGTAACCATCAACCAAAAGTTGTTCATGTGAAGATTTTTAGTGCAATTTGGTAGCATCTTTGGTCTGCCCGTTACAAATGAGCTTGTTGGAATTGATATCATCACATTCTGTAAGTGGAATTGAATCGCTATAGAAATCTGCTGGAGGAGGTGATCACCTCAAGTGAACATCTGTGTCATGCACCTATTACAGCAGTCATCAGGTGCCTTCAAGGAGAACAGCAGGCCCCCCTTGTATGTGGCCGTGTTGGTTCCTGTAGACAATAATGCAGCAATGACAATCAGAAGCAAGCACGGCATCATTTTGGAGGAGACATACATTCACAAATTTTAACTACATTAAATTGTAGTTAAAATTTTCTTCTCCTTCAAGGAGAACAACGGCGAGCCCCCCTTGTATGTGGCCGTGTTGGTTCCTGTAGACAATAATGCAGCAATGACAATCAGAAGCAAGCACGGCATCATTTTGGAGGAGACATACATTCACAAATTTTAACTACATTAAATTGTAGTTAAAATTTTCTTCTCCTTGGAAGGAGAACAGCAGCCCCCCTTGTATGTGGCCGTGTTGGTTCCCTGTAGACAATAATGCAAGCAATGACAATCGAAGCAAGCACGGCATCATTTTGGAGGAGACATACATTCACAAATTTTAACTACATTAAATTGTAGTTAAGATTTTCTTCTCCTTCAAGGAGAACAATGAGCCCCCCCTTGTATGTGGCCGTGTTGGTTCCCTGTAGACAATAATGCAAGCAATGACAATCGGAAGCAAGCACGGCATCATTTTGGAGGAGACATACATTCACAAATTTTAACTACATTAAATTGTAGTTAAAATTTTCTTCTCCTTCAAGGAGAACAGCAGGCCCCCCTTGTATGTGGCCGTGTTGGTTCCTGTAGACAATAATGCAGCAATGACAATCAGAAGCAAGCACGGCATCATTTTGGAGGAGACATACATTCACAAATTTTAACTACATTAAATTGTAGTTAAAATTTTCTTCTCCTTCAAGGAGAACACGGCACATTGGAGGAGCATAAAAAATTTCCCCAGGGAGCCCCCTTGTATGTGGCCGTGTTGGTTCCTGTAGACAATAATGCAAGCAATGACAATCAGAAGCAAGCACGGCATCATTTTGGAGGAGACATACATTCACAAATTTTAACTACATTAAATTGTAGTTAAAATTTTCTTCTCCTTCAAGGAGAACAGCAGGCCCCCCTTGTATGTGGCCGTGTTGGTTCCTCGTAGACAATAATGCAAAGCAATGACAATCGAAGCAAGCACGGCATCATTTTGGAGGAGACATACATTCACAAATTTTAACTACATTAAATTGTAGTTAAAATTTTCTTCTCCTTCAAGGAGAACAGCAGGCCCCCCTTGTATGTGGCCGTGTTGGTTCCTGTGAGACAATAATGCAGCAATGACAATCAGAAGCAAGCACGGCATCATTTTGGAGGAGACATACATTCACAAATTTTAACTACATTAAATTGTAGTTAAAATTTTCTTCTCCTTCAAGGAGAACAGCAGGCCCCCCTTGTATGTGGCCGTGTTGGTTCCTGTAGACAATAATGCAGCAATGACAATCAGAAGCAAGCACGGCATCATTTTGGAGGAGACATACATTCACAAATTTTAACTACATTAAATTGTACCTAACCACTAATGCACTTCACTACTCTCTAGTAGACTAGTAGTATGAGAACAGAAGCTCAGGCATTATACAACAAAAATCCGACGATCAGGTTGGTGATCCCAATTGAATTTAGAAAGTATTAATGTCATTACAGTTTCTCAAAGTAGAGCCAATGCTTGAAGTTAGTTTGAGAGCAAATAGTTACTCTTTTGACTCTCTGGATTAAGAAAACTCTAAAGAATTTTCTTCTCCTCCAAACCACCTAGCTTCTTCTTTTGATCTACCAGGGGAGAAAAAGCTTTTGTCAGACTTCAATCACGCCACATCAATCCCTCTTTGTTTCAAGAATTCTTTGGCTTCTCGAATTAGCAACTATACGACAAACATGTATGAGTAAGTTGGCTATATGTATAGAGGAAGGTGTCACTTAACACTAAAAGCCCCACTTTTGGGAGATAGATTCTAAGGAAAGGAATCCTGAAGAGGGTGGGGAATGGACTTGTCACATTCATTTAACTTGGATCCCTATCTTGTCATCGTCTTTCCCTTTTGTGTTCAAATCCTCTACACCTCGGTGCATGGTGCACTCAACTTTCTCTCTCACAGTTTACCTGAATCGTGAGTTAGTGAAAGAAATCTAAATTCTATTATTCTTGGGTTCTACCCCCTCAAAACCAATGTTGGTCAACTAACTCATAGATTTACCTTGCAAGGCATGGAAAAAATCTCTCATTTCTTCACTATTCTCCTATGAGGAAGATAGAGGGCCATCTCACATTTCCCATTTTGTGAATAAATATTGACGATTCTTGGATTTGGAAAACCAAAAAAAAAAAAAAGAGAAGTGAGACTTTTGTTGTTAAATCATTATATTATGTTTCTCTAAATAATTCAGTCCCACAATTTGTTTTAATTAGGCATAAGTTATAGGCCTTAGATGGTTCCATCCTATGCCTTCATGAATAGTGGAAATCTGTCTGTAGTTGAACCGGACTCCTTGATGGAATGAACCTGGTTTGACCACTTTTTTTAGATTAAAATAATTTTTGGGCTCAATAAATGGTTTATTATTTTCCTTTTAATTGTTTAAATACGGAAACAAAACCAACGGTGATGGAGGTCTGCTAACCCCTAACTGACTAAACTCGATTAATTAGAGTTGTAAGTAACTTCAAATTAACAACAATAAGTAACCATTGATTATGGTAAATTAAACCTCCAAGAAAAACGTCACAAGAGAAACCATCTTCTCCCAAGCTTCTATCAATATAAGAACACAATTAATCTCTACCAGAGGGAAATAAGGTTGAAGCAACATGGCCAGGTACAACAATGGTTTCATGGTAAAGTTGTTCTTCTTCTTTTTCTTCTTCTTCACCTTTGCAACCATCATTCCAGTGCTTCTCGCGTCCAGGGATATACCAGCACCAGCACCATCACCCTATGAAGAAGATGAAGTTTACATAATGGAGGGATTTGGTGAACCTGCAGAATCACCTGAAAATGATGATGATGATTACGAGTTAGCAGAGCAATTCAACGATTTTGATCCTTCATCTGCACCTGTTCATGCTCCTGCTCCTGCACCGGAGGAGTCTAACATGGAGTTACCACCTGAACCTGAACCTGAACCAGGTTTTTATAGGGACATCACATCTTGCGTGAAAGTCATACCTGAAGAATGTGGGCAACCGATAGTTGATGCCATCTATAAGAACAACCCAGTCGATGGATTTTGCTGCCAGAAGCTTGTAGAGATGGGAAAAGACTGCCATTTCAAGCTTTTGAAGGTGATCTCTTTGGTCGATAAAAATGCACTCCATGCAGAAGAAATCTCCCAGAGGGGATCACAGCTCTGGAGTCATTGTGTTTCATTGGTGTAACCTTCCCCTTAGAGAGAGAGAGATCTAGTAAATTTCATGGGAAGAATTTGATGAAGCAGCCACACTCTCTTCCGAAATTTCTTTTCTTTTGGAAATAAATTTTATGTGCAATTTGATTAGTAAAATCTTCCTTGGCAAAAATTTGAATAGTTTGAAGAATTGCTTTGATTGCCTTTAGAAAAGAAATTTGTATCATTCACAACACCCCTCCCCCAACCAAAAAAAAAAAAAAAAAATTGTATCAATTAAAAATTCAAGGGCTTCTTCACCTGATTCTAAGGAGATTCAAACTCTTAATCTCTTAATGTCATATATTAATTATTTATTAAAAAATCAAATATTAGTCTTTACCAACTGAAACAAATCCTTAGGAAAATTTTCATTCTTATTAACAAAGGATTTCCAAATATTTATTAACATCAATTTCATAAACAAATTGAATCAGAATCAACCATGCAAGGGGGTTATCATGTTCCTACTTGATACTAACAAGACCATGTTGCATAGTGCACTAGGCAAGATTGAATTGTCATGGCTTGACCCAGCCCACCATGGCACTACAAAAAGTCCATTTTTTGGCAATGGTTTAAAAACGTCGCCAAAAATAAGAAATCATCATAAGAAAATAAAGGCCGACACTTTTCTTTCCGTTGTTGCATCTATCATCTATATTGTCGTAGCGAAAAATGGGCGATGCTTGTTGGGTACTAAATGGGAAAACATTTTCGGCAACGACGATTATCACCACAAAAAATGAATGTTAACCATTGCCAAAAGGCCTTTTTTGGTGACAGTGGCCAATGTGTCGGTCA
Source organism: Hakea prostrata (assembly GCF_041222555.1). Classification (NCBI taxonomy): domain Eukaryota; kingdom Viridiplantae; phylum Streptophyta; class Magnoliopsida; order Proteales; family Proteaceae; genus Hakea; species Hakea prostrata. The sequence continues at coordinate 40,468,453 of NC_142604.1, read as the reverse complement.
ATGTAATTTCTTTAGCAACGCATATTTAGCAAGCATCACCAAACATAATATATACATTTAACAACAGAAGAATGAAACCGTCGCCAAAAATGGTTTTTTGTAGCAAAAAACATACACATTTAGCGACAGAAGAAGGAAACCATTGCTATAAATAGAAATAAATAAATAAAAACAAGGAATACCATTCATCATCATAGCAGAAAAAACATATACCTGGAGTGACCCAATGCATAGAATACATATAAACAAATCGCCAAAGATGGACTAACATTTAAAATTATCAAAATCCTAAGATAAATAAAGATAAAAAAAATTCTAAAACAATCAAGAAATTAAAAACATCTAAGGAAGTAGAAATGGCATGTTCCTCCCACTTTCTGACTAGCACCATAGAAGTCCAGTCAAGAAAAGTCAGCTGCACTATCTGATTGCAATGTATCAACCAAAATCTGAAATAGGAAAAACAAACATTTTTGTTTTTTTTGGTAGAGAAAAACAAACATCTCAGGCCCACTCTTCCTTTCATCTGTAAATAATCCCTTGACAGTTGAGCTAGCTAGGCAAGCTTTGTATTTTGTCTTGATGCAGAATTTCCACTGTGATTCTAATGCATTTTACACACTAAGATTTTTCCCCACATTTTTGCTTGCATGTTGGACACAGATTAAGAAAATTCGGCTCAATCACAAAATCACAATTAGGGGTGTCAATGGTTTGGTTTGCGATAGTTTTGGTCTGGTCTTAATAGTTTGAGGTTGAAAACACCAAAGCTTAAATACAGACCATCTGCAAAATAGTGTTTTTAGTTCAATTTCGGTTTGGATTTGGGTTGACTAACACATGGCAATGATTTTCTTCTTCTTCTTCTCCACCTCTGCAACTATCACTCCAGTGCTTCTCGTGTCCAGCAATGTACTAGCACCATCACCATGTGAAGAAGACAATGAAGATTATACATTGGAAGGATTTGGTGAATCCATCTGAATATGATGATGACGATCATGAGGTAGCAAAGAATCCAGTGATTTTGAACCTTCATCTACATTTGCTCTTGCACTAGAGGAGTCTAACATAGAGTTGCCACCTGAACCTAAACAAGGTTTCTATAATAACATTACATCTTGCGTGGAAATCATACTTGAAGAATGTGGGCAACCAATCGTTGATGCCATCTATAAGAACAAGCCACTTGTTAGATTTTGCAGCAAGAAGCCAATAGGAATGGGATGGGCAAACACTGCCATTTCAAACTGTTGAAGGTGTCTTGGTCAATAAAAATCCATCCCATTCCGACAATATTTTCATTGCCCATGAAATCTTTGATTATCTTAAGAATAGGAAAAAAGGGAAACTAGGTTGGGTAGCAATTAAGTTAGAGCTTTCCAAGGCGTCTAACAGGTTGGAACGGCATCCTATCCTCTCCTTTCATTCTTTTCTAGGTTTCAACCATAAGTGGATAAATCGGGTCGAACTTTTAATATCATCTTCTTCTTTCTCGGTCAAAGTAGAAGGCCGCCTTGTGGGTTTTATCAAACCTAGTAAGGAGCTGGCTGCCCCCAAAGCCCTTACCTTTTATTTGTTGTAATGGATATCTTGTTTTGCACTCTTAATGCCTACTGTGAGCTCAACGGGTTTAAAGGCATTAAAATTGTGAGAAATGTGCCAAAAATTTCTTACATCTTTTTCACAAATGATGCTTTCATACTTTGTTGTGCCACAGAAAAAGATTATTTAGTTCTAGATCTCTTTTCAACTATCTTTGGTCAAGAGGTAAATTTGGAAAAAGTTGCATCTTTCTTTCTTTTTCTTTTTTTTTTTTTGGTACAAAGGGGCTTTTATTAAGCCGGGGGATGGGGATATTAATATGCCTCAGTAAGAGTCAAACTCACGACCTCTTCACTAAGAGGTGTTGTTTTCAACCACTAGAACAGCTCTGCATTGGCGAAAAAGTTGCATCTTTTCCAATCCTAATACCCCAGCTGAGATAAAAAACAACATTCAATCTACTTTAGGGATCCATTCAATGCCTTTAGAAAGTAAATGCTTGGGAACCTTCATGTTCCATTCTAAGTCCGGGGCAAAAAATTTAAAAATTTAAAATAAAAAACTTTATTTTGGTGGGTAGATAGGAATTTTTTATTAAAAAGAAGATTTTTGTTTGGTTGGTTGTTGGTGGGGCCAAATACACCCGCCCTTCGTTTGGATCTCCACGTAGTGTCCTGCAAAACAAAAGCGTCGGATGTGGCCCGACCGCTGGGGTCGGGAGTCCACCTCCGAAGGCTAAGTCGGTTGATGAACTTAATCACAAACGGCTCTGCTAGAAGCACAGAGCTAATGAATGAAGAAACGGGAAAGGTGATCTAGATAGCAAGACACTGATAGTTGAGGTCTATCAGTATGTATCTGAACCTGAGTCTCAGATAGTATTCTCCTTGATCGATTGATCCGTCCCTCACCTTGTATGGTAGTGAGGTTTATATAGAGTGTACCTTCGAATCTCCTTCGTTGGATGCACTCGAGCCTTCTTCGGGTAGTCGTTGGATCTTATCAATAAGATCCGTTGAGCGATAGACTTCTACTAGTTTGGGCTAGTAGAGGACTCTGAGATAACCGTTAGGTTATGCGATAGTTATCCCTTTGATGATGATTATCCGCAGCCGTCGGTTTGAGTCTCTTTGTCATCGGGGTGATTACCCTAATCCATAAGTAAGATTAGGGCACGCTTGCAACAGAATAATCTTTCTTCTTCAGCAAGCCGTCTTCTGGATCCGGTTCGCTCGGGAGCGATTCGGTTTTCTCCTTCTCGACCGGGGTCGAGGGTAGGACCAGGTATGAACCCGGTCTGATCATAAACTCTCCATATCACGAGCCCCCGGACCAAGCGTTCGGTCGATCCCGAGGGCTTGGTTTTTAACTGGGTTCGTCGTCAAGTGATGATCTCTGCGTGCTTCATTAAATGTCATATCACATTTAATGCGGTGGTCACTTTTCCTCGAGCGTTGTGAGTGTAAGGCCACATGTCTCCGTTGCAGTTGATCTGTCGTGGCTCACGTCATCCAAGCGACGGTTTCCGAACGCCTATTTCGGATTCGTGAGTTCAAACTTTCAAAACGTCTTTCAATCTCGATCGTCGATTTTGAATTAATCTCGATCGTTCAGATTCCCGAACACTCGTGCGGGAGTTTTAAAAGCGGTTCGTTGTCTTCGTAGGTTTCATTCTTCCTGTCCGGAATTTGAACCTTTGTTGTTCGCTTCGCCTTCTCGCTCTCAAGCTTCCGTCTCCTTCGAATCGGTAAGTTTCTTGATCTTTTCTTTTTGTAGTTTCTTGAAACGAGTAATGGCGGACGACAGGGCTTCTTTAGTACCCCAAGTTAGTGACAGCAGTGATGCTTTTGTTTCTCCTGCTCCCGAACAGTCGGATAGTGATAACAAAACCCTAACCGTCCTCTGGCAGGAGTTCGCTGAAGTTTCTCAAAAAGGTTTTGAAAGAAAAACCGAAACTTCTCCTGTTCTTGTCGAGTCTAGATCTTCCAAGATCGTCGATTCCTCTAGGCAACCTCAAACCTCCGGGTCTAATGGTGGGCCTAGCTTTGTTCCCTCCATTTATAATGGAGAAACTCTTCTTTCCGCTGTTCAAGATTTTGACCTTCCTTCCTCATATCAGGTTAGGGCTCCCCACCCTGATGAGAGGGTTGATTCATCCCTTTCGGGTGAATTTTCTCTGTACATAGATACACTGGAAAGCGGGGTTCGCTTTCCCTTTTTTAATCCTTTATTTTCCGCAGTTTTGAATCACTGGAACATTTGTCCCGGAATGCTCCTCCCCAATAGCTGGCGTCTCATCGTCGGCTTCTTGGGTTTATGTTTTGAGCTTGGCATCACGCCATCTCTTTCTCTTTTTGTACATTTTCATGTTCTTTCTATCTCCCATCCTCCCGGATGGGTCTTTCTTTCCAAACGCAATAGGGCTGAACTTGATTGGAGGGGCAGCATCCTCGCCAAAGGAACTTGCCCTTCTAACCACAAAAGATGGCGCGAACGATATTTTTTCTGTCGAGCGCCTCCATCAGATCTTAACTTCCCAACCACCTGGAGGAGGTTTACTTCTTCGTCCGAAAGTAACTGGGGCCTTCCCTTATCCAAAGAAGACGAGGCGGCCATCTTGAAGATCAAATCCATTCCGTGGTATCAAGAGATACATGGATATGAAATGGAGTATAACTCCATCCTACAGTAATGGGGCTTGGCTCATTGTGAGCTTCTAACCATCATCCTTTGATTTGACTGAAGTGAAATGTCTTGAATTCTGATTCTTGTCCTTCTTCTTTGCAGTGCCTCCCAGAACGAACCCTGAAAGCCTGTGGGTAAAGGCCGCTAAAGCTTTGTGACAGCCAAGCAACGATCGCCCAGGGTTTTGACTGCAGATCAAGAGGCTTCTCTTCCCTCTCCCGATCCCTCTTACAGGGGTATCCGGAATATCAGGCATGTAGCTGATGTTTCGGGTAAAGGGAAGAAACCAATGGTGGAGAGGGCCACCGTCTCCTCCTCCGTCCGAACCAAGAGGAGGCATGACACAATTGATGCTCCCTCCAACAAAAAATCCAAAGCTTCGACGGATGGTGAGGAAGTCTTCCTCCCCCAGTGGACCCTGAAGATGACCGACGGGGTCACTCGGGATCTGAGAAAGCTGCAGAGTGGAGCTCTCTCAGTCTTGCTCCTTCTGATCGCCAGGAGTTTGAAGCCCTGGATGACACCTCCCTTGTGAGTCAATCTACAAGGTAACGGTCTTCTTGCTTATTTATGTTTTCATAATTTCTTATGACTTCTTCTGATGTCTTCCATCTTCCCAGGAATGCCGTGTTGAGCTTATCAACACATGGAAGCATTGAGCCGTGTTGGTCGCACCAGCTCCTTGCTGCAAACTTGTGAAGAGAAATTGGCCAAGGCCAATTCTGAAATAGATCAGCTGACTGCAGCTACTGTAGAGCTGCAGAAAAAGCATGAGGAAGAAGTGACCTCCCTCAAGGAAGCCCTTGAAGCTTCGAGAATTCGTGTCTCTGCTGCCGAGCGCGAGGCCAGGAAGCAAAAGGCAGCTGCCACGTTGTTTGGTGACCGCCTTGAAATTAAGAGTAGGGATCTCGAAGAACATCTGAAGTTGGCAATCCCTAGCAAGCCTGAGCATATCAAGCCAAACCTTCGGAAGGAGTGCATCCGGAAATACCTGAACAGCGTACCCTTCTCCGAATTGCTAGGTTTCTACAACATTCAGGCTTATCGCATGGGGCAGAACGATGTTTGGGAGCAGATCCTTGGAACGATCCACGACTCCGACACTTTGCTCCTTTTCGTGAGGTATGCCACCCGAGAGGTCTTCGGGAAAGTTGGTATGGATCTCCCGACTGGGCCCGGGGAGAAGATGATCCTTTTCCAGCTGACCCTCAATATGAGGCATATCTGAATGACGAGCCGGCACTTCCAGAGGAGAAATCACAAGCCGAGTCTCAAGTTGTTGCTGTAGAGGATTCAGCCAATGCCACTCTTGAGGAAGGCTCTTCTCATGGTCTGAGAAAAGTCCTCCCGACCAGGGTCCCTCGGGCAACAATGAAGAAAAGGCTTAGGGAGTTGTTCTTTTGTAAAGATGTACTCTCAATTTAATGAATAGACATTTCTTTACTCATGTTGGCCTCAAAATTTCCCCATCTCTTGCCGAAGTATCGCCTTGAATATCAAAGTATTAATGATAAAACTTATCACTTAATTCTTCATTCCTCGCCGAATAATGATCTTGTAGAAATATTGTGAAGATGCGTTTCGGGAAGATGCGTTAATCTTCCCCACTACTTCCTTTATTGCAAAGTCCGCACGTTTCCCTTCTGCGAAGTTCAAACGTTTTCCTGCTTTTGTGTACCATTCACTGTTTCCAATGGATCGGAAATACCTCCATTATTTTAATGGCAGTGCGACGATTGGAGGTTTCTCTGCACCAAGTGCTCGCTTCCACATGTTCCCATGTGGCATCCCTTCGACCGTTGATCTTGCTTTTTACGGATTTCGAAGCGTCGTTTTGGTTGTCCTTAGCCTTCAACCGTCGTCTTATACCGGAGGCTATTTAAAGCCTTCGTGGGTACCCTCCATCTATCCTGACTCCTGCAAGATAGATTTGCTAAAGTGCCAAAGCAACCTTTTGCCCTTCGGCCTGCCTCCGTATTCCTCGTACTTTGACGACAGCTCTATCCATTTCTGAACAAGTGAGTTTTAGATTTCTCATCTCCTTCCCCTCTTCTCCCCAAAGTAAACTGCACAGTAGTTATACTTGGGGTTTAGTTTTTCGGTCTGTCAGATGCCTTAGAAAACTAGGGTTTCCCCATTGTTGCTGTCGTTTATTTCTGTACTGATACGGCTGTTTGTTTTTTGTTTTTTGTTTTTTGTATAGTGGCTCCCAAGATCAACCCAGACTTTATTAGAGCAAAATCTCGCAAGAATAGCGTTCCGTCGGTGGTGATTTGGGCCAGTGCGGTGGTTTCAGCTAGTGAATCCTCCAAGCGTAAGGCGGCTATTGCTGGCGGTGAATCTTCAAGTCGATTCCTGCAGCTTACGTTGATGCCGTCCCTGCGCCTCCTTTGCCCGAAGTGACCGCTCGTCTTTCCCAGGAAGATCTTGATCACTCCGTTGCCGATGGTCCCGGCGGCAATCCTGCTGGTGAGCCTGTCGGTGCACCCCCGAAGGAGACTCTTCGGGCATACGAGGCAACTATGTTGGCGTCGATGAAGGTGTGGCCCCGGCGAGTGCTGCTCCTATTTCTAACTCTAGTGCTTGTTTGGCATCCTCCTCCTCTCCTTCGAGTTGGAGGATTTTGCCACCCGGAAGCGCCGTCGGGTGACAAGTGATGCAGCTCATCCTTCCGGCCCTCTGATAGCTCATCCTTCTCATCCTTCGCCTGAATTAGTGTCAAACGAGTTTGACAAAGCGTTGGAATGGTGTACTGCTTGCTCGAATGACTTACGAGAGCGCAGTTCTTTCCAAACTTCCGGATGAAGTCTTTACGAAGTCACTTTGGTGATGTAAGTCTTTCTTCATTATCCTCTCGATTTTGAAAAATTACCTTTCTGCTCCTCGCTAACTCGAAAGTTGTTTGCGGGAGTCTTCTTTGGTAACTTCCACAACCAAGTGGAAGCGGTTACTAGACTCGGTGAGGTTGAGCAATGAAGTTTCTAGGCTTCGGGGAATCTCTGAAGCTAAAGATGTTGAGATTGCTCGCCTTCGGAATCTAGCTTGGGAGGTGGCGGGGAGAAAAGAATTCGATGATTGGTCGTCTTCGGTCAGATTTGGATGATGCCGGGGAGAAGATCCGGCGACTGGAACGGACAGTTGGAAAGTCGGGAGCTAAAGGATCCGAAACATTACCCGAAAGGCAAGCCGTCGTTCCTTTGCCCGAATCCCTTCCAGCGATGTTCGCAGAGCTTTGTGTCTTCAAGTATTTACACAGGTAAGCCTTTTGTTGATATGTTGAATGCTTACAACTTGCGGGCGTCCGGGATGGTGAGAACGAAGTATGGGAATCAATACTAAGGAAAGATCCTCATTTTGATACGACTCCCTACGGTCTTGTTTGCCATCCTGAAGTATTTACCAACACAGGTATTCCTCCTCCCATTTGGACCAAGGATAAGATTGATCCTCCACCTTCCGATCCAGATATTATGCAATATCGGGAAGATTTCTCTGTTTATTCTCCGCTGGAAGAAGTCAATTATGACGAGCTTGTGCCGAATGCGAGTTTGGTCGAGGACCATTCTTCTCCTGGACAAGTTGGGCAAAGAGTATGAAATTGCGAGAGGATTTTCTGAATATTGGAATATTTTTGTAATCCTCATTTCTTCTCTTCTTTTCCTTGACTCCTCTCAATGGTTGACTCATATGTTTGTTCTAGCAAAGTCGCATCGATCTTGTATAACTTGTTAACAGTCTGTAATGACCTTCTTCTTTGATCGGGAGATTGTATCCAGCTCTTGTAATTGTTTTGATGCTGGCCTCTTTGGATCTTCGGAAGAAATAAGAAATTACTTTATCTTGAACTTTGCTAGCCACTTGAATCGTCGTTGTATTAGGTCTTAGTTGTTTGAAACAATGCCTACACTTAAGGATTTCCGGAGAAATACAATAAGTCTGAGAAGGAACTCACTCGGGTTTTAAACCGATGCCTTATACTTAAGGATTTCTGGAGAAATACAATAAGTCTGAGAAGGAACTCCACTCGGGTTTTAAACCGATGCCTTATACTTAAGGATAATTCAAAAATTCAATAAATCTCGAAGGAACTTACTCGGGTATTAAACCGACGCCTTGCAAAAGGAACTCACTCGGATTTTCATCCGATGCCCCGACTTAAGAAAGTTCGAAAGATTTTCCATAAGTGTTGAAGTGTTGAAGGACCCACACGAATTTTCATCTGATGCCTTATAGTTGGATCTTGTTCTTGAATGTGGTGTATGATGCCCCCCAATCAAAAGATAGTTTGTTGAAAACCAAAAATTGCATTGATTGAGTTGAAAATGATTAAATCGCGAACAAAATTGAAATCATCTTCAGGGATAAAACTTTTTGAGATGCCTAGCATTCCACGAACGATCCAATTCTTTCACGGGAATCAATGTTCTTCAGCTTGTAAGCTCCTGAACCGACCGGTTTCACAACCATATAAGGTCCTTCCCGGGGAAGGGTCCAACTTTCTTTGGTGACGCGGGTCGGAAGCTAGGGTGTTTCTCAACACCAAATCTCCGGCTAAGTACCGACGATTCTTCACTCGAGTATTATAATGAGACGCTATCCTTCTTTGATAATGTTGAGTTCGTGCTATTGCCTTTGCCCGAACTTCATCCAACAAATCAAGACTATCAAGCAGTCCTTGTTCATTTGCTTTTTCCTCGAACTCACGATCCCTTAACGTCCCTGCCATTATCTCCACTTGGTGCCAATGCTTCGGATCCATATGCCAACTCTGAATGGAGTTTCTCCTGTAGGTGTTCGAACCGTAGTTCTATAAGCCCACAGTACATTATATAGTTCTTCGACCCAAGAAGCTTTGTCGGCTTCGAGTCTTCTCTTTATTCCTTCAGTAGCGTTCGGTTAGTAACCTCTACCTGGCCATTGCTTTGGGGGTATGCCACGAGGACATACGATGCTCGATCATATATGTTCCACAGAATTGCTCAAATTGTGGACAGTCGAACTGAGTACCATGGTCGGTGACAATTATCTTTGGAATCCCAAAGCGATATATAATTGATTCAAGCACAAATTTCTCCACTTTTTTCTCGGTAATTGTCGCCGGTCAGTGGCTTCTACCCATTTTGTGAAGTAATCAATTGCTACTATCGGATATTCTCGTCCGCCCGATGCCTTGGTGAATTTGCCCATGATATCAATTCCCCACATTGCAAAGGGAATGGGATTTAGAATTGAAGTCATAATCTCCGCCGGGCGCTTCGAATCTTTGTAGCATGAATTTGTGAGTTACTACATCGACGAACGTAGTCCATAGCGACTTCTTGGATCTTAGGCCAATATAACCCCAATCTTAGAATTTTGTGGGCCAGGGCTCTGCCACCCATGTGAGCGCCACAAATTCCTTCATGAACCTCAGCTAAAGCTGAGTTTGCTCCTTCGGGGCCTATACATCTCATAAGGGGTCCAGCATAAGATCTTTTATATAGTCTCCCATTCTGAATGACAAATCTAGCTGATCGAATCTTGATCAACCTTGCTTCTCTTTGGATCCTCAGGTAACTTGTCATCTCTTAGATATTCAATTATTGGATCCATCCAGCAACGTTCTGCTTCAATATAAGAAATTTCTTTCTCATGATAACTTGGAAAAGTTACCTCTTCAATATAGACCGAAGGGTCTAGATTCTTTTCCTTGGCATTGGCTAGTCGGGATAGCTCATCTGCCACTGAATTTTCATTCCTCGAAATCTGAGATATCTTCAAATTTCGGAATTGGTTTTGAAATGCCTGCACTATCTCCCGATATTTTTGCAAGCGTGGTTCTTTAATGCCATACTCCCCCTGGACTTGGTTGACTATAAGTGAGAGTCACTATAAATAGTAACATCTGCAATAGCTAATGCCTTTGACAACCGAAGTGCTACTATTAGGGCCTCGTACTCCGCTTCGTTATTACTCGCATCAAATGCGAATCTCAAAGCATATCGAATAATGAATCTGCCGGACTTTTTAATAGAATTCCAGCGCTTTGCTCCATCTTTATTACTCGATCCATCGACATATACCTCCCAAGTGGTTGGTATAATGGGATCTTCAATGGTGGGTTCCACTTTGGTGCGGTAGTTTCTACTACAAAGTCGGCTAATGCCTGAGCCTTAATTGCAGTCCTGGGCTTAAAGCTCACTTGGAACTCACTTAGCTCAACCGACCAGGATACCATCCTTCCAGACAAATCAGGTTTATTAAGAACTTTACTAAGAGGAAAAGTTGTAAATACCTCAATTGGATGAGCCCGAAAATATGGCCTTAGCTTCTGGCGGCCATCATGAGAGCCAGAGCACTGCTTCTCAATCTGCGAATATCTCGTCTCCGCATCCAGCAACACGTGGCTTACATAGTAAATCGGCCACTTGTTTCTTATCTTTCTCCCGAACAAGTCTTGCCCTGACCGCGGAAAGGGATGTCGCTAGATATAGCTGTAATATTTCCCCCTTCTACGGCACGGACAGGATCGGTGGTTGTCCAAGTGCATCTTTTAATTCCTCAAAAGCTTTACGGCACTCTTGAGTCCACTTTGCTTCCTTTACGCCCTTCGGGTCTTTAAGTGCCTTGAAGAAAGGCAAACATTTTTCTCCAGGACTTGGAGATAAATCGATTTAAGGCGACAACTCTCCCCTGTCAAACATTGTACATCCCGAACGGTTTTGGGAGCCTCCATATCAATTCGAGCTTGTATTTTGGCGGGATTTGCCTCAATTCCCCTCTGTGATACCATGAAACCCAAGAATTTACCCGAGGAAACTCCAAAGGCACATTTTTCGGGGTTCAACTTCATTTGATGTTTCCTCAGTACTGAGAAAACCTCAGTCAAATCTGCAATGTGATTTGCTTTTGTAAAGCTTTTCACCAGCATGTCGTCAACATATGCTTCAACGTTCTTTCCTATCAGCTCTTTGAAAATCTTGTTGACGGCCCCTCGATATGTTGCTCCTGCATTTTTCAAGCCAAAAGGCATGACCTTGTAATAATAGCTTTCACGATCAGTCATAAAAGCCGTATATTTCTCATCTTCCTTATTCATAAGGATCTGATTATACCCGAGTAGGCATCCATGAAACTTAAAGTTTCATACCCTGCCGATAGCATCTATCAAGAGGTCAATCCGAGGCAGCGGGTAACAATCTTTTGGGCAAGCTTTGTTTAGATCCGTGTAGTCTGTACACATCCTCCACTTCCCATTCGCCTTTTTCACCATCACCACGTTGGCCAACCAAGTTGGGCACTCGATTGGTTCTATGAAACCAGAATTTTTAAGTTTTTCAACTTCATTCCGAACGGCTTCATACTTTTCAATAGAGAAATTTCTTCTTTTACGTATCCTTTGGTTTCGCCTTAGGGTCTATCCAGAGTTTGTGCTCTGCAATGGTCCGATCGATCCCAGGCATGTCCTCAGTGAGACCACGCGAATACATCTTTATTCTGTTGAAGAAATAACTTCAATTCATCTTTAAACTCTTCCAATTTGTTCGGACCCGACATAAGTAATCTTTTTCGCATCCTCGGTACAGCTGGATTTGCTCTAGTTTCTCCTCTGGTTCGGGCCTTTGCATCTCTGTCTCTTCCCGATCATCTCGAACTTCTATGGGGAGGGCGGTAACCTTCTTCGGACCCTCCTTGTCTTTTAAATAGGCAACATAACACTGCCGAGAGATCTTACGGTCAGAGGATACTTGACCGATTCCCATATCAGTCGGGAATTTTATCTTCAAGTGCTTTGTCGAAACAATAGCACCTATCTTGGATAAAGATGGTCGTCCAAGAATCATATTATAGGCTGGTAGTTCTCGAACCACCAGAAAGTTGATTCGGACAGTTGTTTCTTTGGGCCAATGGAAAGATCCAACTGAACCGATCCTTCCGCCACCTTGAGATGACCCTGCAAAGCCATATAGGTGTGTTGATGAAGGTTTCATCAAATCTTGATCCACCTTCAATTTTTGATACACTTCGTAAGAAATTAGGTCAGCTGCAGGACACTGTATCAATCAATACTCTATGCACTTCCCGCCGTGCAATCTCTACCTTGATGACTATAGCATCATCATGAGGTAAACAAACATCTCTCTCGTCTTCTTCGCTAAAGGTGATAGAATCTTCACCATTCAGCTTCTTCCGCTTCTGCGCCTCTCCGGCTCCAACAAATTTGGATTTGGTTTTTAAACTCCGGAATGATTCGGGCTCTGGACCCCCGAAAATGGTAAGGATCGGTGACCGAGTAGCAACTTCAATCACCTCCTTGCCTTTTTTGGACTTCGGGGCCTCCCTTGATCGTTCCGAACTAACCGAACGATTCCTTTTAGGGAGCAGCCGCACGTGGCCTGCTGGCGTGGCTCCTCCCTTCTTACGCTAACAAAGCTGGACGGATGTCCCCGAGATATTAATCTCTCAATATCTGCCTTCGGATGACGGCAGTCATTAGTGTAATGACCATAGTCCTTGTGGAATCGGCAATACTTTTCCCGATCCTGCTTGCTCTCCGGGTTTCAAAAGAATTTAGGCGGCCACTTCAAAATATTTTTTCTTTTGAGGATATTGGAATATCGGCCCGAGGAGCATTCAATGGAGTGTACTCACTTCTGCCGGGGGATCTTTGGCGCCAAGGTTGGGATCTTCCAACCCGATCACGAACATTCTTCTTTGGCTTCTGCTTATGCTCAGGAGCCTTTTGTTCCTTATTGGAGACTTTATTATCTCCTTGGCGCGCATCTAGAATCTCCATGACTTCAGCCACCTTACGGCATCTCTGTACCAATTCAGCATAAGTCGTGGGTATATCATGTAGTAATAACTCCAGGAGTTTCCGATTTGTGAGTCCTGTGAATAGAGCGGTTCTGGCCACCTGTTCATCCAAGTTTTCTATCTCCATCGTCACTTTGTTGAATCTTTTCAGAAACTCTCGATCGATTCGCTCTTTCCCTGTTTGACGATAAACAAGGTTTCTTCCGTTTTCTTGACTTTGTATCCCACTCTGGAATCGCCCTATGAATTGGCGTGCCAATTCGTCAAAGTTACGATCCTTCCCGAGGGGAGGTTAGAAAACCACTTTTGTGCCGCTCCGAGTTAGAGATGAACCGAAAACCCTACATAAAATTTCATCAGAATTACTGAAGCTGCCATGGTGCATTGGTAATAGCCAATGTGAGCTGTTGGATCTCCGGAGCCATCGAATGTTGAGAAGGTAGGCAAACGGAAGTTATGGGGAAACCGATATCCCGCAATTGGCTCAGCAAAAGGAGTTTTCCGAATGACTGAGTAAATATCCTCAGTTATTCTTCCCTTAGCTAATTGCCCTAACTTCTCATTGATGTTGGCCAATTCTTGACCAATCTGGGTCGGGTGATCTTCAGCAATACGATCACGACCCCGATTAACACGATCATCACGTGCTACTCGATCATCACGAACAGCCCGTCCTTCACGAACGTTTCTCTCGTCACGAACTGCTCGATCATCACGAACGGTTCTTCTGACAGTGGGTGAATGAGTTCTTACCCCAGAATCCAACCTTGTATTTGAATCGGTTGTACTCTCTTGCGGTCTATCGAACCGATCGCCTCGCCTTGGTTGATCATCAATCCTCCGAAGTCCTCGGTCTCCTTCACGGAAATTCTGATCGACATTCCGGTCTTCAGCCATTCTTTGGTCACGTGGCAATGCACGTCTCCCCGAATCGTGTTGATCAGGCTCTTGTGGTAAAACCACCCGTCTGGTGAGCAAGCGGAGTGCTTGGCTCACCTCCAAGAGTTGAATCTTTACCTGATCCAATTGATCTTGGATTGTATCAGGAGGATTACGTCCTCCTTGGCCCTTATCCACTTCGATAGGATTTTGGCTTTCTGGGGAATATCCTGGATTATTCACCCCGGGTATCCGAACACCGGAATTGCATTGTGCAGCGGCTGCTGCGGCTGCTGATCTAGTCACCATGGCTTTTTCAAGTCTTTCCCACGAGACGGCGCCAAATGATGCGTCCAAAATTTGCTCAGCCCTTGGATCTCCACGTAGTGTCTGCCAAAACAAAAGCGTCGGATGTGGCCCGACCGCTGGGGTCGGGAGTCCACCTCCGAAGGCTAAGTCAGTTGATGAACTTAATCACAAACGGCTCTGCTAGAAGCACAGAGCTAATGAATGAAGAAACGGGAAAGGTGATCTAGATAGCAGGACGCTGATAGTTGAGGTCTATCAGTATGTATTTGAACCTGAGTCTCAGATAGTATTCTCCTTGATCGATTGACCCATCCCTCACCTTGTATGGTAGTGAGGTTTATATAGAGTGTACCTTCGAATCTCCTTCATTGGATGCACTCGAGCCTTCTTCGGGTAGTCGTTGGATCTTATCAATAAGATCCGTTGAGCGATAGACTTCTACTAGTTTGGGCTAGTAGAGGACTCCTGAGATAACCGTTAGGTTATGCGATAGTTATCCCTTTGATGATGATTATCCGCAGCCGTCGGTTTGAGTCTCTGCTTGTCATCGGGGTGATTACCCTAATCCATAAGTAAGATTAGGGCACGCTTGCAGCAGAATAATCTTTCTTCTTCAGCAAGCCGTCTTCTGGATCCGGTTCGCTCGGGAGCGATTTGGTTTTCTCCTTCTCGACTGGGGTCGAGGGTCGGACCAGGTATGAACCCGGTCTGATCATAAACTCTCCATATCACATGGAAACTAATTGCCTTAGTTTTGCAAATAGAAGAGTGACAATTAAAATTTGTGGGGGAGGCCCTCCGCGGGGGGGGTTTAATATTTTTTTTACGTAAAAAAAGCGGGGGGGGTGGGGTGGGGGGGGTGGTGGGGGGGGGGGGGGGGGGAGGGGGGACAACACGCCCTCCCCCCCTCTGTTGTGATGGTGTGAAGTTGGGGAGGTGGGGGGGGGGGGCAAGCGCCTAAAATTAGGTAGTTGGGGTGGGGGGGGAGGGGGGGTGAGGAACAAAATTGGTGATGTTACTTTGGGGCCTTGCTATAAAAGGGGAGGCTAGCAAGTGTTGAGCAACCAGAAAGATCTCAATTGTGTTGGAAGAAGGTTTGTCACGTTGATTAGATTATGAAATTAAATGAATCGAATAACCCAACAATTCAGTCCAAGAAGGGTGATGGTTGCGCTCTATGAATCTTTTTTTTACCAATGAAGACTCTATTATGGACTATTAGAGGTGCAAGTAAATCGGTTATCAGAATAGCATTAAATAATTTTTTTAGCGTCTCACCAACAAGAGTTTTTTTTTTTTGCATTGTTGAATAAAAAGTGGAAAGTGCCACTTTTATATATTGAATGGACTGAAATTTAACAGTGACTTTCTTTCTAATAGCGAAGATAATAAAGAGTTAGATTTGTGGCTCTACTTAGGCCATTGGTGGTTTCATCCTCAAACCAACATATATTAGTTGAAGTGACTTGGAAGGGGGAACAATGTGGGATTTCGGTGACTTCAATGCTACTTTTTGATCAAATGAAAAGAAAGATCCTAGCTTATATAACCTAGCTTTGCAACTAGTTTCTAAGCTAGGTGGATTCATGTGAACTACCAGAGTTGGCTTCAATGGGTGAGGAAGTCCACTTGGTCTAATGATCATCGTTGAGGCAGTGTTTAGGCGGTATAGGATAGAAGATTTTGCAATGAGGAGGGGTTGAATTGGTCTGGGGACACAAGACTGATGGTTCTCCTTGTACATGCATCTAATCATTGACCTTTTTTGCTGATTTTAGAACCAAGTGGGAGACCCTAAAACACTCATTTGCGGTTTAATAATTTTTGGATGAGCAACCCAAACTTTAGGGGTTGTGGAAGGTGCTTGGAAGGAACCTCTTGAGGGGGATGGGATCTTTACTTTTGCTCAAAAATCAAAGAGGGATAAAGGGATTTTGAAGTTGTGGGAAAAGGAGGAATTTCCAAAAGTTTTTACAATTGTTAAACAAAGCTAAAATGGATCTTTGATAGGTTCAACTCTTGATAGATTAGTAGGGTATGCCAGATGAGCTTTTTGATCAAGAATTTGAGATGAAGACAAAGCTCCTTGATGCAATGAAAATGCAAAACTCTCTGTTACTGCAAAAAGCAAAGGTGATTAAAAGATGGGCACAGAAACTCAAAGTTTTTTCATCTTTCCACTAAAATTTGAAGGTCCAAAAATCTAATCATGAAGTCGAATAATGAGAATGGAGGGTGGACAACAAAATTGGATGAATTGAACGATCATATAATTAATTTCTTTGAGAAATTTCATAAGGCAAATATTTAATATCCACATCAACAAATTCTTAAAGACATTCCATGTGTTCTAGTGCAAGAGGGCCATTCAATTCTGGAAGTAATTTTGCTAGAGGAAGAAATTTGTAAGGCAACAAGGGAGCTTCATCCATAGAGTGCTCCAAGGCATGATAGCTTCCCTGGAACTTTTTTTAGAAGTGTTGGGACATTGTTCGCAATGACTTTTGGGCAACAATGAAAGCCTTTTTTCAAAAAGACAATTGCCAAAGGGGGTGGAAAATAATTTTGTTATTTCAATTATGAAGGTAGGAAGTGTTGTCGCTTTAGAGAAGTCTCTTCCACTATGCATGGGAAACTTCTTTTGCAAAGTACTATCAAAGGTGTTGGCTTCGTGTCTTAGCATTCTCTTACCAAAGCTGATTTCAGAAGAGCAAGGGGCATTTCAGAGGAAAATTATCTCTGTTAATGTTTCTATTGCTTCTAAGTTAGCTGATTTATTAGATATCATTGCTAGAGGAGCATGATTGAGTTTAAAATTGGATATGAAAAACATATGATTCCTTATGTTGGAATTTTCTTTTTGATTTAATGAAAAGTTTTGGCTCTTCTGCTAAGTGGGGAGGATGGATTTGTGAAATGTTACTAATTTCTAGGATTTATGTATTGTTAAATGGACGGGCCTATTCGTTTCTTTGGTGTATAGAGAGGTTTAAGACAAGGGGGCCCTATTCTCCTCTATTATTTGTACTTGCACAAGAAGTTCAATATAGGGGGTTGAGTACTTTAGTGAAGGAGGGAAAATTGAAGACCTTGTCTAGTCCAAGGGTTGTACAGGGTCCTTCCCATCTGTTATTTGTTGTTGATGTTTTTATTATTTTTAATGTGCTCTAAAAGTATGTTAGCATCCTTTTAGATTTATAGACAAACTATCATGAATATTTAGGATAGCACATTAGTGTGGAGATAAGCAAATTCTTTCTTAGTAGCATGGTGCCTCAAAGGAAGCATAAATTGTAGAGCTATTAAATGTGTTGATTACTCTCTTTCCAACTAAATACTTAGTCATGGATGTTTTTAACGGAAGGGTGACTCAATCAACATTGTTGCCAATATTGGCTAAAATAAAAAAATAGGTTGCAAGGATGGAAAGAAAAACCACTGTCAGTCAAATCAGTAATCTCAAGTATTCCAATCCACTCTTTCACAGTGTATTGGTGGTCAAGAACCACAATCAAACAAGCAAAGTCATGGATGAAAAATTTCATATGGACTTCAAGACTAGTAACATAGGAATAATGCAAGAAGATCACTATGAAATGCGACAAGGTATGCAAAACCATGCCAAGGTGGTCTAGAGATATGAAGGCTTCATGATGTTGACTTTGCATATTTGTGTAGATTAGCTTGGATGATAACGCATAAAGATTCAAAGTTTTCAAGGTTTTCATGAGGTAGATTGGTGGATTCTATGGGGCTATTAAAACCATCAGTGCAACATTGTTCAACTTTACTTGGCTTAAAGAAGGTTTGGAACTTTGTTTGGGAAAAAGACCAATGGACCATATTTGAGAATGGGAGGGAGGTCAAGTTCTGGCCTGATCGGTGGTTGGGATTTCGTCCATCACTCAAAGGTATTCTTGGCTTGGATCAAGACATATGTAGGTCCCTAAAGCTAAAAGTATCTAACCACACTGTACAAGGAGGACGGGAGCTACCAAGAGTGAACTCAGAGTCGTTAAAAGATATTTTTGAGGTCAATTGACCCATTTCCATTTTGGATCCTATCCCGGCCCCAGGACGTTTGATATTGGGTTGGAAATGTTAATGGCTGAATTAGGCAAATAACATGCTCTATCGTTAGGTAGGGCATCGACTCTATGGAAAACGAATCTTTTGCTAAGATAGCAGCCTTTTTCTTTTGGCATATGTTAGAGAAAATCCCTCTAGTTGAGGAAATTTAGCATAGAGGTGTCTCCATGGCTTCTCTATAAGAAACAAAAAGCTAGCATCATTTTATGTTGCAATGTCTAGTAGCTCGTCATTGTAGAGAGGAGTTGGCTGCAAGATTTGGTTTGGTTCGGAAGGTACAACCTTGCTTGAGTCTGGTTGAATGGAGAGAAAAAGGCAAGCGAAGGTTCACCCCTTGGCTTGGTTGAATGGTTGCCTGCTGATCTTATTCTATCTTTGTTGGTCCATAATAAGAAGAGGTATATAGGAATGACTTGGTCCTCCAAATGGGTGGTTTGACAAGTGATTTATGACTTGGCACTCATGAATGTAAAATAGACAGCATGAAATTATATCACAAAGCTTTCCTACAAACAAAAGCTCTTGGTTTAAATCTAAAAACTCTAGGCTCTTCAAGTCCTTCTAAAATTTTTTGGACTCCCCCTAGCCAAGACTGGACAAAGGTCAATACAAAAAGTAGATCTTTGGGAAACCCAGGAAAAACAGGGACATCTGGTGTGTTTTAGAATGAGAATGCAATGGCAATTAAAACTTACCAATTGTTTTTCTGGGTGCGAACAAATTTTGAGGCAGAGATAGAGGCTTTTATTCCTGGACTAGAGTGGGGGGGGGGGGGTTAGGCGATTGAAAATACAAAGGTTGTGGGCTATCACTCTTAATGTAAGGGAGAATGATTTTGTGATTGCCTAAAAAAATGACTGAGTCACCCAATCAATTTGGTGATCGAAAAAGTATTTTTATTTTAATTTCTACCCAACATGTTTGTCTACTTGAATATCTTAACCGAAATATTATCCCACTTTTTTAAGTAACATCATGTGCTACCTACACTAATAGCTGGATTATTCAATTACCACATTCCTTGCATTACAATAGTACGAGTGATGATTCTTACATACTTATCTTATATTTTGGTCAAGTTTCTTTGATAGGCATGTAGAATTGGCCTAGTCAGCTTTCATCGTAGGGCTGCAACAGGGTCAGGCTGGGCCAGGCTTTTGAAATCCCAAGCCTAGCCCAATACATTCTAATATAAGTGCATTCCCGCCCTGACCCTAATTCAAGGCCAAGGATTATTGTCCCTGACCTTAAGCTCTATAGAATCAAGCCAAGCCAATTCCCGCCCTGATTGACTATGTCTTTGGCCCTGGCCCTATCCCTAGACCTGATTGGCCCTGTCTATATCCCTGATTGGCCCTATACTTGGCCCTAGCCCTGGCCCTGATTGACCCTATACTTGACCTTGGCCCTGGCCCTGACCCTGACCATATCCTTGTCCATGTTCTTAATTCATTGAGATCAAGCATCAAGGACAAAATTAGGGCTAGGATTAGGGCTAAAATCATGGCCAAAATCAGGGTCAAGATCAGGGCCAAGGTCAGGGCCAAAATCTTGAGCCCAAACCCCATTCAAGCTTAGGGAGGGCTTAGGGCGGGTCAAGCCCGTCAGGGCCAAACTTGCACCCCTAATTCATCGAAAAGACCAAGTAAGACCCATAATTATGGAAAAGGCATTGATTTATATTTCTTAGTTCCATAAAAAAAGAAGTTGGTTTAATACCCTAGCTTTCTACATTAGTATGTAGATGTTGAACTCTCATACATGCAATTCACATCACCCTATGACAGCTAAAACAAAACTTGAAGAAAAAAAAAAAAAAAAAAAAAGAAGAAAACTTGAAGGAAAAAGAAAAAGAAAAGAAAAGAAAAGACATCAGAAAAACTAGAGATCGTCTTATGATTCACAATCAATTAAGTATCAATTATGAGATCAAGATTTAAAAGCAACCTTTTTTTTAGATATTAGCAAGACTAATGATTCTGAAAGCAATGACTAGTGCTAATACCATGCATGCATGTAGGGAGCAGTCCTAAAGACAAATAATAATCTTGTCTGAACTGAAGATCATCTTTGGCATATTTTAGATGATGGCGATAAGAGAGTAATCTTTTTGGTTTGGCCACCCTTCCAAAGTTATGGGATATTCACCTTATTTATTATGCCACACGAGATCATAGTATGACAATTCTGCTTTTGAATGTTTAAATAAATTAATTTTTGTATAATTTTTCGTATTATGCATGTGAAAGTGTAAATTTGGTCTTGACAATCTGAACCTAGTCTGATCCACCCTGAGCCCAAATAAAGGTGCATTGCTTACTAAATTATTAATTAACATGTATTTTCAATTCAAACTAAGAAATACACATGAAAACTTCTTCTTTTTTTAGTTTGTCTCTCATAAATATATTTTTCCTTATTCAATTGGGGTAAAATTAATCATGCCAAAAAAAAAAAACTGAATTTTCAAAAGCGTATGGTTATTCGACGTTATGTTACAACCTAGGGACAGGTGTGGCGTATTGAATTTGCCTATATGAATTTCGCTAGCATTTGGTGTTCTATAGAGAAATGCTAACATGCATCTTCCCATTCCAAATGAGAAACACATATGATGATATTTTACTCATAATTTTTGTCTGTATCTCATAAATGCATTTTTCCTTGGTTGGGTAGGATATAGTTTATCATACTAAAAAAATTGAATGTGCAAGGCATACGTCGCGACAATTTCATGAAACTATTGACTAATTCAACTATATAATTTCCCCTTCTCAAGTTTGAAATTAGAGTTCCTGTCACTCTAAAGAAGAATTCTTCCAAGTTTGATCTCTATCAAAGTCTTGTTTTATTCTTCTTCTTCTTTCTTTTTATAAGTTCTGTATCTATATTATTCAGCATAATTATCTTTTCAATAATCCTATGCATTTTCCATCAATTTTTGCTAAATTATTAGTGAATCATTTTTCCACCCAACATCGGCTCTGTTTATCCATATGTTGTTATCTTTCTTCTTCATTTCACTCATTGCTCGTATTCAATCGTAAGTTCTTTCTTTTTAATGTCAAATTAGATCTCAAGTCTATTCTCTCATTATTTTTTCATCTTATTAATGAATTGTTGAAGCCAACATCATCCTTTTAGAGAAATTAGATGTCAAGGCCAAAGAAGGCTGTGTGGTTTTTATATAAAGGAAACTTTTCTCCTATACTTAATGCATGCGAAAGTCGACCCCCTCATTGTTCATGCATCTCATGGTATTCTATCTTCTTTTTTTTTTCCTCTTCCATTCTTGAAGTCCACAAAAATAAAAGAACCTTGAAAAGTCATGAGATGAATCCACTTTCATGGATTTGGTTGTTTGAATTTATTGGTATCTAATAGCTTTTGTTATTCAGACTATCGTTATCATAATTTTTTTAATCAATTCCATTTTGATTAAAGGAAGGTTGCAAAATACAAGATTCATTGTTTCTGTAGAAGATGTAAACAATGGTAGTTTGCATGCCTGTGCTGTAGCACATACATCACAGTACATATGCAGTCTCTTTTGGAACCGTGAGGCCCGTTTAGGCCAGACCGGACCAGACCATTTGGTTGGTTCGGTCCAACCATAATTTTGACAAGATTCCAATTCCAATTCATTAATAATAAACCATACATGGAATGTTACATCTGGTTAAAAAGGTCATCCCCCAAGAACATGACAAGGGCGATTTCCATAATATCAATTAAATTTTCTCTTAGCGTCTGAAAGAATAAATAGCAGTGGCAATATAAATCAGAATACCTGAAGAAACCAGCAAAACCAAGGCAGCTACTGCACCAACAGCATATTCACTACCACAAGACAGCAAACCCAACCTGATCTCAATCGCATTCACCATTGATAACACCAAGAACACACAACCCATCACAGAACCAGCAGCAGATGCTAACATCCCAAGCCTCAACACTTGCAGATTTATGTGAGCTTTGAAAGCTTCATCCACATCTTTACAGTTAAGTAGTGTAATGGCAAGCTTCAATCCTTGAGCTATCAAGCTTGAGAAGAGAAAGAAACTGAAAGAAACAACTTCATAGGAAAATAAGCGTTTGGCCACATCAAGACCTGCATCACAATCTCCTTTGTTCTCTAAGCTGTGTTGGCCTGGTGTGGTGAGAGATAAGCCAACGAAGACTGCCATGGTGAAGAGTGAGTTCACGTTCACAAGCCCATCTAGTGCTGTTACATGAACGCTGGTAGTGGAGGAAGAGAAGGATGAGACAGATGTTGTGGATCTTTGTGGTTTCGTTTTTGTTTCATCTGCTGCTCTGAAATCAGTGAACGGAAAATCATCATATACCATTAGAGAGAAAGAGAGACAGAGAGAGAGATGATTGAGACTTACTGTGCCATGATGATCTGATCTTCTTCTGGGGTTGCCAATCGATATTGGTTTTGGGCTTCATATTAAACAAGAAGCAAGTGGAAGGAATGGGGAAGTTGCTGTTTAATCTTGCGTGACAGAAATAGGTAGGCAAAGACAATATTCTTTGCTTTCATTTTGCATTTGTTGGAATTTAGGGCAAGACAGAGAATAGGAATTTGTTAAGAGTGGGGAATCGGCATGAGTTGGTAACGTAGATCCAATTCAAGGAGTTAAATTTACCAAAAAAGAAAAGGAAAAAAAAAATTCAGAGTCAAAAAAACAAAAAACTTAGGAGTTTGGCAACAACAATAAGACTGTGTTTGTTTTCCTAATTCGGTAAGTCCCCAAACAATCTCAAGTATACAATAGAATTCCTAATCCTAGGTAAACAAATATATTTCCCAATCATATAAACTATCTAATAATAACAGAAAATCAATCCCTGGCCCAGCCCAATATTGTTCAGTCAGATCAATGTCAAGGCTAGGCTAGGCTATTCAGGGACAATATTGATGTTAAGGTTAGGGTTTAAGCACAAGGTTGCTTAAAGCATTACACCATGAGTATCTAGATTGGAATACACAAACTGATGCTTCCAGCTAGTATTTATAGACCAACACTAGGTTCTATGGTTAGTTGGACTCTCCTACTAAGGCCCATTACACCATTAGATCGTAACTGATTCGATGGCCTATATTAGAACATACGTTGGGTATAACTCAAATACCTCAACCTTATTTGAGTATGATTCAGATACCTCAACAATTGATTTAAAAAGCTCAGTCCAATCTGAATCTATTTCAGTCGATCTTTGGAACGTATCATTCCATTCCAGTTAGTATTGATTCAAAAGACCAGCTCTTGTAAGTTGTCTTCTTTTTTCTTTTTTCTTTTTTTAGAAATGGGTCTATATATGTGTGACCCACGCATGGCATCAACATTACAGCAATCATGGAACAACAGAACATCGTTAGGCCAAAGAGTCTTACACGCCAAGGATACAGTCTTACTAGCAAGAGAGTCAGCTTCCGCATTACACTCTCTGTGAACATAGGAAAAAGAAATCTTATCAAAGAGATGAGCCAAGGTAGAAATATCATAAAAAACTTTATGGACTTCTATAGGGCTTTCTGGCTTCGTATTGATGAAGTTCACCACTTATTTTGAATTTGACTCCAGAATAATCTCTTTGATGTCTCTATCCAAAGCCAACAGAAGACCTTTGCTGATGGTCTCCCCGCGCGATAAGCACAAAATCGAAGATAATTGGGTCGGATAGCCCAATCCCTGGCCTTCCCATAGCGTCTCTGAATATTGTTGCCTAAACCAAGTGCAACTAAGGGAATAAAGCCCATATGAGTTGTGAATCCAAACCATCATGTCCTTCGGTAGGTGAGATATGAGTTTCACTTGGGTGATCTGTCACCAGCCAATCGAGAATGGTCTGATCACTAATAGAGTCATCCCATTCAAGACCAAGAGTGAAGAAACTTGAAACCTTTGCATGGTGGTGCCGACCTATAGCTTCTATAAGGTTGATGCCCTCCCTCAAAGGGGACTTAATTTAAGCCGGGGATCATGCCATAACGAAGTATTCTACCTATCCTTGAAAATACGTAGAAACCACCCTTTGTAATCTATCGAAGCCCCAGGATAGACATGAAGGTAAGGGAGCATTGTGAGGGAATAGGAAGAGACCAAATTGTATCCTTGTGTAGCCACCGTTCCTGTATGTATCTAACCCAACAGGACTGCTGCTTGGAAGTTAAAGACCACAAGTGCCGAGAAAGCACAACTTTGTTCCAGTCATCTAGCATGTGTAGCCCCAAACTACCCTCCTCTTTGGGAAAACAAATACTCCTCCAAGAAACCTTATAGTTTTCTGAATCCGAGTTGCCAAACCACAAAATTTTATTCATCATCCTTTCTAGAGAGAGTAACACCCTCTGTA
Source organism: Hakea prostrata (assembly GCF_041222555.1). Classification (NCBI taxonomy): domain Eukaryota; kingdom Viridiplantae; phylum Streptophyta; class Magnoliopsida; order Proteales; family Proteaceae; genus Hakea; species Hakea prostrata. The sequence goes on along the minus strand of NC_142604.1, from coordinate 40,443,787 downwards.
GGATATGGAAAAGATTGAGCCAATAAGCAATAGCTCCCATGAGGACAGATTTATGGAGAAGAAGACTCCCAGCAAAGGATAGACCATAGTGAACCCAATATGTAAGCATTTTCCTCACCTTCTCAATAAGCACATTAAAATCATTAAGAAGCCATAGGTATTTAATAGGAAGGGTACCTAATGGGATGCCTAAGGAGTTGGTGAAGTGAGCTGTAATGTCAATAGGGCAATTAGAAAAAAATAGGTTGGACTTATTTGGGTTAATAACTAGACTTGATTGTTGCCTAAACTTGGTCAAAGCAACCAAGAGGGAGTTAGCAGAGGATTTGGGTGCCTTTTCAAAAACAAAGAGATCATCTGCAAAGCAAACAAACGTGATCTCAAGTCTCAAACAATGTGGATGAGAATTAAAATGACCCTCTCTGGCTTCAATAGTAAGATTATCAAAGAAGACCTACAAAACAATATTAAAGAGGAATGGGGACTGGCAAAGACCTCTATTGGATAAGAACAAGGGCAACTGAGACCCATTGATGAAGACCACAAAGCAAGGATTAGTGAAATATAGTAATCCATTTGATGAATCGTTCTGGAAATCTAGATTGATTCAAAAGAGAAAGAAGGAAGGAGCACTGGACCGGATCATAAGCTTTTTGGAGGTCCAGCTTGGTTGTGAATCGAGGAGCTCCCCTCCTGAGATGATGTTTGTGGAGAAGTTCTCGATACATAAGGATATTATCAGAAATCTGTCTTCCTTCCATTAAAGCAGACTGGTTATAGTCGACCAACTTGAATATCACTTTCTTCAATCTATTTGCCAGGAGCTTGGCAGTGAATCTATATAGCATTGAACTAATGACAATGAGCTAGTAATTCGAAAAAGTAGTATGAGAATCACCATTGGGAATGAGTGATAGCTTAGACAACTTAATTTCTGTTGGCAACTTGAGAAATTAGTAAACACATCCTGAATTGCTACACACACATCTAGACCAATCACCTCCCAAGTATGTTTACAAGATTTGGCACCAAAGCCATCCGTACCATGGGCGGAGTTATCATCATCATTGAAAACAACTTCCTGGATTTCTGCAATGAAGACATCCCTAGTCAACCATTCTCCCTCCTCGATAGAGATGGATCGATCAATTGGGCAAATACATATTTCGATTGAGAATAAGCTCTATTCCCATAAAAATATTAGAAAAATATTAGAAAAATATAATGTAGCCTCACTTTTAATCTCATCCTCATTGGTGATAACATCCCCATTAGCCCTTTGAACGGCCTGGATCATGTTCCTACTTCTATGAGCTTGGAGAGATCTATGGAAAATTTTCAAATTAGAGTCCCCATCCTGGAGCCATTTAACCTTGGTTTTCTGTCTAATCATGGATTTCCTAGCACTCAGAAGTGAGTGAAGAAGCTCAACTTCTACTTGCTCTTGAATAAGATCATCGTTTGAAGTTTATCCATGTTGGACTATAGGTTGTCCATCAAAAGCTTAAGAGCTTCAATCTGTAGGTTTTTGGGAAGTTTCATATGTTCATTGGGCATCTCATTTTCAATTTACTTATTAGATATGCTAGGCCAAGGCCAGGGTCTTAGTTAAGGACAAGGTGCAACCAGGACAAGGACAAGGCTAATCAGAGTCAGGGATAGGACGAAACAAGGCCAATTAGGATCAGGGTTTGATTAAATTAGGAACAAAGATAAGGCCAATCAAGGACAATAACAAAGCTAATTAGGATAGGGATAGGATCAGGGATGACCCCACTCGATCAGTGACAATTAAGATAAGATTTGCTTGGCTTGGCCCATCAAAGTTCAGAGCTCAAGGTCAAGGATATGAATCTCAGGCCCTGAATCAAGGTCAGGTTGAGAATAAACTTAACTAAAAGCATTCAAAGTTGATATTGGGTTCGAAAAGCCTAGCCCGTCCCATCTCTACTGCAACCCTAATTCTAACCCTCGTCAATAAAACAATAAAGATGTCGATGGATAAATGAAAGTTCATATTCAATTATTAAGAATTATCGATATTTAAACCTATAATTATCTGAGACTTACCCAAAATTTTACCTTTTATTTTGGTAAGTCCAAATTTACTTGGATTCATTGAATACCAATAGGTGTTTATGTGAATCTCTTTTTCAATATTTCTAGTAAAAAAGCACGTGCATTTTGCACATGATTTGTGATGCTTTAATATAAGATTAAATATTCTTTTTTAAAAATATTTAGTTATATTTTAGAAAAAAACTTATTAATTTTCTTAATACATATTTGTATGCATAGTGTAGTTTATGAAATTTTGGACCACATAAATTAAGAAGTTCGTGTGTGATACCAATGGTTGAACTATATGTTTATTCTTGTTGAGCAATGAAAATAGAAATCTAACTCATAAAACAAAGTAAGGTTAGATGAATTTTTATAGAATGTCTTGACAGAAGAAAGTGACAATGATATTTGAATACGAGGTAAGCTAAATTTAAAATTCTCAAGAGCTTATTGACCAAGGAATCAAATGTTTTGCAAGTTAGGCAGAGATGGCAAGAATTCAAGTTTGTTACTTCCTTTTGAGTAGAGACAATTGTGGGAATCTATGTTTTTTTGGTAAAAAAATGTAACGGAATATATAAAAGCTGATTTGAAATTTCTTTTTTCTTATTACCAAAAAATTTATTTTTTGTTCAATTCACTTTGAAAACCATTAGAACTGAAACATAAATCTAGGAATGGGGATGAATTGTTGAAATGTGTCATCTGCCGTGATAGTTGGACAATGTCATTTCTATATACCATAGCATAAATGAAAATGTATAGAACATCCACAATCAAAATTCAAATTTAAAATAAAAACTTGTTTTCCCATTAACATGATCAAATATGAGAATAAGAATGCAAAGTAGTAAACTTATTCCACCCAATGTACATAAACTCATAGCCCTTCCACTCCTCAATAAGAAGAAGATAAATCAAACCATCAAAAGCAAGAGAAGATAAAAGAGGATACTCTACTACCTATCTTTGCTCTATCTTTCCATGATGTGGGTGCGTGAACTTTAACTAGTGATGTACTGATGTCTTCATCATTCACAACCATACCCACTTCGGAGGTAGAACCTATCATCTCTGTCTTCTCCATTTGTTTCTTCCCAAGAAGCTCAACAAAGCAGTAGAAGACCAGGATTCGAAGTGACAGGTGCTACAATTGATATTGGGTTATTCACCTAATCCACACAAGAGGAACGTAAAATTCTTCTTGTCAATAACCTAAGTTTATGTAAACCAGTCTGTGTAGTCCTTGAATCTCACGATCAATAGTCCTACTTGGCTACTATGAGGAGTCTAAACAAAAATGAGAGGTATGCTTTCCTTTAAACAAGTGGGGATTTTATAGTACATCGCAGCTTGGGCAATCAAAGAGTATCTTTTTCCACCTCTTCAAGAGGAAGAGCGATTCTCACCAAAAAAAAAAAAGAGGAAGAGAGATTCTGCGAGATTTGTTTCTTGACATGACCACCTACAACAAAGACACTATATTCTAGACTCCACCTTACTTTTTCCATTGTATTTTCCCTTGCTTGGGAACTGAACTAATGAAAAATGAACACTATAACAATTAAAGGCTTTTGCCACGAGAAATTTTTGTGGCAAAAGCACCAACTGTGGCAAATAAAATATCCCGGAGGGGGAGGATCAGTCATTTATCCGTCGGATGGAGAGCTACGGAAGGATTCACCATGGGAATTGGCAAACATGGGTTACACACTCTTTAGCCATTGTATTTGCCTGCCATAGCAAATACTTTACTATATGCCGCAAGAATAAAGTGTTATAGAAAATAATTAGTTAAATGGCTGGACCTATTGCCTTTTCTATGGATTTTACCTTCTGTCACCCCCAAAAAAAAATATTTCATTTTCTTCCTCCAAATAACAATGTTAGTTAGGTTCAAACAAATTCCTGTAAATAAAGAATAGTCGACCCATTATATCACCGTTGAAAGAAAAGCAGGTTAGCAAACCTTGAAAGAAAAACAGGTAGGGAAAGGAAATAAAACCATGAGTTATTTCACCAAAAACAATTAACAACCCATTTTAAGGCCAAGATAATACAAAAAATAATATTTCCCAGAAACATAGACTATGGAACATCCAACATTTGTATGAACTGCACCTTCAAATAGAAACCAACAATTTGAATTGCCTGATCCATCACATAATCTGAACATTGTTCCCATGAAATGCCATATTAACTTAGCAATTCTATTTAATTACTGAGGAGCCAACCATTCTGAACAAAAAATCTCATGTCTTCCTAAATTGACTGTTGTCATGATTAACAATGCGGTTGCAATTGAGGGATGTGAAGGCGGGAGCACAATATTTGGAGACTAGGACCTAGAATAGGGCATCAAAAAGGATTTCTAATTCAGCAAGGAGAAAAGGGCATAGCATGAAGTCTTCTTGATTGCCAACATTTGGAGAAGTATTACCAAAATAATTCAACATTCAATAGTAGATAAAAGAGGGCCAATATTTGTGAATGCTTCTCTTCTCACATGGATGAACTCCCTATAATCACATGTATTCCCATATATGATTCAATAAAGTTCAAAAGTTTCAGAAAACCAAAACTCTTTTGAATTCACAAAAATTATTTTGGAATTCAAAAGGCTTCGATTATGACTGAATGAGACCTTCTAAGACTTAAAGAATTTTACGAAAATTCCTACGTAAAGGCTTCGGTTATGACCGAATGAGACCTTCTAATACTTAGAAAATTTCATAGAAAATACCTAAGTAGAGGCTTCGGCTGTTCCCGACTAAGACCTCCCAACAAAAATTTTCAATTATCTAAGTTTGCCCGATTAAGGATCTGCCGAGTACGATGTTAAAAGTAGAAACTTAAAGTAAGAAACATTGTATAAAGAGAAACATTTCATTCATATTTCCCAATGGCTAAGTGGGCCAACCCTTAAAAAAAAGAAAAGGGAAGAAGAAAAATTCAAAGAGAAGTATTAAATGCAATTGGTGAAAGTAAAGAAGAAAAAGAAAAGAAAAGATTAGGTTTTACTGTTTAGGAGGATTGTTGTTGGAAGCAAGTGCTTGGTTTAGATTGGGGTTGACATTCTCATCTGCAACTGCGGGTTCAGAAGTAGCAAGCGGAGAGTCGCTCAAGTACCCCTCAATGTTTGGGTTAGCTAGAGGGAAGTTAGCCTTTTGGATGGTCCACTTGGGGGCCCCCATTTTCAGCTCCTCAAAGTGACAAGCTTCTTGGTGCGGTTTGGTGTCGAACGTTGGGTCCTACCTTAAGATGGACCTCCAAACCTCATTATGCCCCTCTATAAGCCATGGCATTGTAATTTACCATTAGGTTGCCGAATGGCTTTGCATTGAGATACTTTCGGACAATGGCCTTTCGGACGTCCGAGGACAGATGTTCGAACTTCGAAGGAATCCTCAAATCTTGGAGAGCATCCCTCTCTTTGATCAAATCATCAATCTTAGCAACCAAGTCTAAAAGAGCACACTGAAGGTTTGCAGCCTCACTCTTCAGCTTCCCGATCGTGCAAGAGGCAACCTTAAGTTCTTTTGTCGCCTTCTTTAGCTTGGAACTATCGTCCAGAAGGTGAGAGATCTCTCGATCTTTTGCTACAGCCACTTCTTCGTAGCACTAGGATTGAATGTTGAGATGTCCCATTTTGAGCAACGCCTCCATCTGCCTATGGAAGGCATCCACAATCACGGTGCATATCAATGAGGAGGCTAGAGATATAGAATTAAGTTTGAGAAAGAAGGAGAAATAGTTACATGGATACTTACTTGGTTGAAGAGTTGACAAACTCTTCGTCGGGGGTAGAATCAAGGATCTTGCGCTCTACAGGCATCCAAGCATTTATCGCTCAATCCGGAGCCAAGTTTTGATCTATGGAAACACGGTTGTACACCAACAGCTTCCATGGAGGCACATAGGCATCCTCGATCCTCATTTTCTTGTAAGCAACATCATCATTGAGATTGTGCTTCCTCTTAGTCAAGACGACGTCGTCATGAGTGGACTTGGCAACGTCAATTGGGGCTTTTCCTCTTTTTGAAAGTCCCTGGTGAACCTTCAGTACCCCTTAGAAGGCACCTTCGGGGTCAACTGGGCAAGCGACTCAATCTCTTTCCTCTTAACACGAACCGCCCTCTCCTCAAGGCCCTTGGAAGTCCTAACCTTAACAGCTTTCCGGTTGTATCTTGGAGGCATTGCGAAGCACAAAGAAACAACAGTTAGAACAATATTGAAAGAAAAAGGCAGTCGCAAATAAGGTAGTAAGAAGAAATGTGGGGTGTTGGGAATCACCTGATAAGCATGCATTTATCATTATTTATTTGATTTAATTTCCCATACTTAGTTAATTAAAAGAGAGATAATTGATTATTTTTGTGTATTTTTCAGGAATAAGGTGATTTTGGTCATTAGAGATAATGTGGAGCAAAGTTGGCAAATATATTAGATATTTGAGGATTTTAAATCATGGGATTCAATCTTCATGAATGCTAAGATCCAACTCAATTTATGCAAGGAGAGCATGAATCTTAGCCAAATTGGAAACAAATGGAGGTCCAAGGAACTAATTGGTAATAAGATATGAAAATCGGGTCAATAGACCCACCTTGAGTATTTTGGACATATCTCTCTTGTATAAACTCGGATTTCAATGATTCAAGATTCTATGGAAAGATAACAAAAATATATACAACTTTATAGTTTTAAGTTTTTCCAGAATCCAAAAGAATAAAGGTACAATGGAAGGATAAAAAGGAGGGATTCATTGTGTGCGGGATACATAAAAGAGACGCCAATCGTAGAGAAGAGGAGAAGACGGCGAACACGGATCTTGGCTCTCATATCTCTCATTGTTCAAGAAGAAGACCACATCTCTCTCTCTCTCTCTCTCTCTCTCTCTCTCTCTCTCTTTCTACATTTCATCTTGTTTTATGAACTTTGTTATAATGAGTAGCTAGTTCATTTTCTTTGGGATGTAGATGAGCATGCTTATTTCATTAATTTGATTGTTCTATATCTTCTAGTTGATTGTGTTTGAGTCTGGCCAAAGATGTTCTATAGCTCAGCAAGCTAAGTGTGCCAAGCTTCGGCGAAGGACGATAGTCTTGCGAAGATAGGGCATACCTAGGAAGACCATCCTTAATTTGATTTGAAGTGTAGAGTTATATCGGTTAGTGAAAAGCATTGGGGATTCGAAATCCTAAAGATCTTCACTTATTCATAGTTAAAGTTTTTGCATTGATTAATAGATTTTTAATTTAAATTTAGTTTTGTTGAATTCAATCTTAGTAACTTAGCCTTTTAGTTCCCCATAGTTCGACCCCATACTTTCTGCTAGCTAGATTAGTAAAGGATTTTATTTTTGATTGGTTAGCGATACGATCAATGTCATGTTAGCATTGCTACATCAGCCTCCATTAGTGTGACAACCCACATATTTCTAACCTGGGATCCGTATTGCAGGTCCGAGTGCCCGAAAGTCCAACCGGAATAAGTTGTGGAATATCTAGATTGAAGTCCATGATCCATACCTTGAGCCCATGGATCTGGATTCAGCTGATGAAAAACCTGCCTTACTGGGAATTCGAGGAAGAACCCGTAGAAACCCTGACGAACTAGGAAAGTGGATCATCGATTGGAGTCCTGATGCATTTGAAGATGTCCGGAATCAAGGTAAGAACTCCCCCCACATGCTGTAGAGTGTTAGGTTTGAGTTGGGGATCAACCCCTTGAGCAAAGCACCCAAGTACTGAAAAGTACTAGGGGGCGGTTGCTTAAGGTGGTTGATTGACCAATCAACCATCTCAAGGGACCGCAAGGTTTGCTTGCGGGATTTTAAGCCCTAACTTGCCCCAGTCTTCTATATATAGCCAATCTCTTCCTTTTACTCATTATTATTCTCGGGATTAGGGATGAGGATGGTTAGGAGGTAGAGAACACGTGCTGGAAGGTGAGAGAAGCGTGGTTTGTGAAGAAGATCCAATCCTTCATCAGTTTTGTCAATCAAGTGGAGGTAAGTGATCCTACACTCTCTATTTTCTTTCCTCATCTCTTTGAATGGTGTGGACCTATCCTCCTTAGTGGATTGGTAGTGAGTTAATTGTATTGGTTTTATTCCCCATCAGTGATCTTTATTAGATCATGTCCGAAAATGGATCCTTGCATCCGAATAAAGGACAGATATGATTGAATTAGATGATATGAATATTGAATCATTAGAATTCTAGGGTTTTGTTTCATGCTTGTGTTGTAGGCTCCTTAAGGACGAAATTCGGATTTAGATCACCCCAAAATCGAAATAAAATTAGGAGATCGAAAGTCAGAATTTCAGACTTAAAAGTAGTTTGGAACAGGGGTGGTCGGTTATGGTAGTCGCTTGGCCAACCAACCACCCCAAGCGACCGGCTAGGTCATAGTAGCTCTGTGAAGTTGGTTATTGCTCTGATTTGACTCCTATACTTAATATAACTTTGTAATATATATTTAGGTGATCTCTGAGGTATACTAGAACTGTTGTGGTGAGGTCTAATTGCAATTTCTTTAGTTTTTACATATCTACAGGTAAAGACACACTCTTATATATATGCGATGATATGCTCTATGATGGACTGTTTAATTTCTTACATGTATCATTGCTCTTATAACTTGCTGTAGTTGTATAATTCAATGATTAAAAGTTGAATATATGCTGTAAATAATGTTTATGTGTATTTCCATTACTTGGTGATATAAAATGAATGGTTATGTATTAATGGTTGGTGATGTGATGTAATTGTAATGGAAGGGTATTCATTTAGGGTATCCATTGCTTAAAATATCAGGGGTTGTGGTATGGGGCATTGTCTATTGATGCCCCCAATACTATCATGATTGTTGGATGACGTACTTAGGGAGTCTCGATTGTATGGCTAGCTACCTATACACGCTATTACCCTTTCGGTAGGGGAATTAAAGCCGAATGACCCGTGATAATAGTGACGTGACTTTGTTTCATCCTATAGCGGTAGCCAATCCGTGCAGAGATTTTAGTAGTCCACTATTGATTATGCATTGGTAAGGTTGCATATATAACGGTTTGGGCTCATGGACATCCAAGGAACGGTCGAGAATCATGAAGGGTCATGGGAGCATTTGCCCCAACAATATGTGGATGATTATAGGGTTAGGGAATGGAGTCCAACAACAATAGCCAGTCCGTGAGGGTTCTCATTCCTAGGTAGAGAAGGATACTGAACCGAGTTGGTTGGTGCCATAGGGGAAACATCTGAACTACATGTAGTATGTTACTGTATGACTTTGCATTGGATTAGAAACCCTGACATGCGCTAGTACTCATGCCAATGGTTGTGGTGAGAGAGTGTGAACCTAAACCCCAGCCATGGTTGATTGACTAGGATTGAACCCCTTTGTCTGGGATCCCAACAAAGGTAACCAGTCCATGAGGGATTAGAATGACTAGACCTACCCAGAGGAGGGTTTGTGTTATTTCTTAAAGCATGTCCACCATTTAAAGACTTACATAGTTAGATTCATAGCTACATCCATGTATTTGCATATCATTCTATATATTTGTGTTTACCTTGATACACTGTTGATAGTATGTGAGATCTGTTTTCCTTACTGACTTCATTAGAACTCATTCCTTTCTTTATATGTTAAATTATATTGTACAAATGGTTATATTGGATCAGAAGAAGTTCCGCATGACTGGAGCAACTTCTGTGAAGAAGCTGTGGCGACGTCAGTGGGAGACGGAGATGTATGTCATGAAGCCTCCTGTGGATGTATGGAGTGCACTTATAGCACCCATTGACGGCAGAAAGAGACAGATAGCTCGACACTTCGAGAAGTAAGAAAAGTGTCGAGCTATCTGTCTCCTTAAGACTTGATTGGGTTATAATTAATTGTTAATGTTTAATTTTATTGGAATTTATAATTTATTTTTTAATTCTAATTAAATTGAAAAATTTGAGCAATCCACTAGTTGCAACCGATTCACCCCCTTTAGATTGTATTTATCGACATAAGAAATGGGATCTCAACCATCTTGGGACGGAATTCATAAGAGAAGGAAACACTAGAGAAGAAGGAAGTTGGGCGGGTTGGAATCTAAACCGAAAGTCAATGTGGTAATTGAAGAATAAAGTATCCATGCATTTTTAACCGTTAGATGTCAATGTGCCACATGGCACGCTATGGCATATGCACTGCAACGCATTTGCCAGATCTTGCACGCAGAGGATTCTTTTCCCCTGTCTCATCGCCCCAACTCGCTCCACGGTCGGTCATCCGCCATCGACCTTCGCTCGAGCGCTTGAACTTGAACCTGAAACTCTGAAATTCAACCTCAACCTTCACCGGGAGGTCTCTTCAACCCAGTTCCGCCACCTTGAACAATCTGAATTGGGATTCGCTTCTGCCAAAGTAGCGTCATAATCATCAATGGGGCAAACATTTCTTCTCCGAACCGGGTAGCTCCTTGTTGTTCTTCCTTCCTCTGTACCCTTTGTTGAGTTGGAATCTGATCCTATTCTCTTTTGGATCACCCAGTCAGTCGGGAATTGGCCTAAATTAGCCAGATTTCGCCTGAGAAACCTATTGTTGATAATATAGCTCTGAAACAACAGAAAAGGTGGATCTGGCACGACCGATTTCGATATTTCAAGTAGTGATGTTCGCACTTCCACAGCGGTCTACTTCACCCGTTGTGGATTTTATAGCTGACGAGTAAGTCTGATCGATTCGTTTATTCGTGAACGACCCAATGAAGGTACGAGGTCAAGGACTCATGGTGGTATTAAAGAAAGCTTGGAATTGTGTTACCTTCTCTTTGATTTTATGATCAAATAAGTAGCGAGACATATTAATCATCTGCCTATACCTGGACGATTTGATCTTCACAGATAAGAATCCGAGCATGTTTGAAGATTTGAAAAGATCATGGTTAAAGACTTCCAAATGACAATGTAGGACTGATCGTCTATTTCATGCCGCCGAAAAAGGACTCGCCTTCTTCGAAATCCCTGCTGACCGATCAAACTGCTAGGCCGTGATAGGCTTAGCTTAAGCCGCTAAGGTTCGATTCGGTTAGGATAAGTAAAGTTACTTTGGTCGGTTCCCTCAGGTGCTCTTCTCCTATCTTCTCGAACGTCAGAGTTGTTTTGGCATCTCCGTCTAAAGCTTTGCAGCAACGATCTAACTAGAAGACTTTCAGAAATTGATTGAAGAACCTTTCTAACCTTTCTTATTGGTTCAGTCCGGTCTTTGCCATTTTTGATCGGTGAGTTCTCCAGTTCCTTGTGTTTAATTTTCCTCTTTCATCGTCTCCTAACACCTCTGCCATGTGTGTGTGTGCGTTTGGGGGGGGGGGGGGGGCTGGCCTGGCGGTGGAGGTAGAACATCATAATCCTGGGTCACTGTTTGATCAAGGTGTGGCCACGGTCTCAATTGGGTCTGTTTTAAGAATGTCCAAGTTCTGTTGAGATTTGTAGTCTCTCGGAATCCAACTCCCTTATGAGGTGGAAGACAACACAGACGGATTCCACTTCATAGGTAGGGTTCACGTCAGGCGAAGGCTCCCGCCCAGAGCACTACCAAAAAGAAGAGAAGGATCTCTGTCGCAATGTTGTAATCCAAAAGCTGTGGCTGGAGCAAGAAGGGTAGGAAAGGCAGCACCGACCAATTGTAAACCTGATCAATCAAAGGTAGCATTAGGTGGGGAGCCGTCCAGAAAGATTATTTTGGATTGTTAGGAGAGCCCTGTTCGTCCAACTCCAGCAAGGCGCAAGAGAGGGGCAGGCTCTCTGGTCTTTGCTCATTTAAAAGTCAAGATTTACCTTGGGGCTGTCTGGATATGGGATGGTTTTATACTATAATAGCATATACAGGAGTAAGGTACTTACACGTCTCTTCGTTGCATTGCAGGGATCTAGTAGGCTGCTCGAAATGGCCTTTGTCGATGTCATAAAGCTCTGCTTGGATTCCATTCGTCAGGTAAGCCATTTATTAAATTAAGGAGCTATGGGTATCTAATCCTCCCCCCCCCCCCCCCCCCCAAAAAAAAAAAAAAATAAAAAAATAAAAAACACTCTTCCTCCACTTTTGGGTTTACATTGTATGATTTCTCTCTTTTTGCAAAGTTTAAACATGTAACACTGATCGATATCTGGTGTACAAACAAGCTCCCTGAGGGTTTACCCAAAAAAAAGCTCCCTGAGGTGTTGTTTAGGCAATCTACGTCAATCAGGCATTGGAGGTGTATCACGATGAGTGCTGGATCCAAAATCAGATTGTATTCTGGTCCCATTCCAGAGTGATTCTTCAAGGGATGAAACTATATTCTTTCCTGGTTTGGAGCAGGTCATAGAAGGAATTTAATTTAGTTGAAGAGGTGATTCTTTCCTGCTGATTGCCTCTTTATCCTCCAGAGATGAGGTTCGTGGTGGTTTATGCACATTAATAGATGAATCAAGCATCTAACCTGACAGGTGGACTTATCATTCTAGTGCAACCTAGGATGATAACTTAGCATGGGACCCAAATGAATCGAATGTTCATGTCTGGTTTGGAAGAGATTGTCGAAGTCTTGAGAAGACCTCTGACTTTCATTTTAATGATATTTAAGGGGCTGGAAACATCGGATTCTTGATACTTTGAGAAATTCAATAGACCTACATGGATGGGCCATTCAAGAGCCAGATTGTCCTGGGCTTGCTTGTGGAAGTTAGAAGAGAAAGAACTCGAGCTCTGAGCAAATGGGTAGTGAGTCAGAATAACAATATTTGTATTTGATTATTTCAACAAATAAGAATTGGCAATGGTAATACAAGATGATTACATTTTATTTTGAAAAGTAAAGATTCATTCATCAAGTTTGACAGATTTACAAGGAGTAAATATTTTGTTTGATTTGAAATATTGGTCTTCTTTGCAACTTTCCTTTTGATGATTGATTCAACTTATGATTAGTCAGATGGAGTCACATGAAATTTGAAGTTCCAAAAATAGTATCATCTAAGGTTTTCTCTTGATCTTGGTTAGATGTCAGATCACATTGAAGATGCTATTCTTTACCTAGATGCTGGCTGTATTGAGGCCTTCCAATTTGTTGGTGCATTTCCTCTGCTTCTGGAACTTGGAGCCCGTGCTGTATGCAGCTTGGAGAACATGTCTACCCTTGACATTGTAAGTAGAAGTTTTAAATTTGTCTGAGTTGAAGTTTGATTATATTAATTTATTAAATAGACGGGGGGCTTCGTGTTTCGTCTATGATGACCCTCTTGTTTATGAAGTTCTTTTTGTGAAATTGCATATGTCAAATGCATTGGTTGATTATATTTTTCTTAAGGAGGGATTTGAATATTCTTTTTGTTGTATGTGTAATTTGTCACCTGTTTATCTTCAATTCTTACACACCCCATGTTTTTCCTATCTGTAATTGCTTTTGTTAGAACAAAATAAATGAATGATAACTATAAGGTTAAAGGGGAACCTCTCAAAACATATAAGAGAAAGATATGGCAACAGAAACAACTGGGAAGAAAACTGGCTTAATGTCCCACAGAAAAGAATGAGCCGAAATCCTTTGTCGAGCCACCCCTGTTTAGCAACATCATCTTCTGCATCGTTCTCCATTTAAGGCACCCATCAGAATGATATCTTCACTTGGGAGGCCAAATGTCTTATGCTTTTAACTGTGTGAACAATGTCAAATGTTCATCTCCTTTTTGTATTAACCCATTTACATTATTTGAGTCTCCCTCTGTTATGGTATAATCACACCGCTTTCTCTGGTGATGTCCAAATCAATGCAAAAGATGATTACCTTTGTCTGGAAGCATCTCCTTCCCCTATCAGTCTAGAGTAAACTGATGCTGGTTGATCACTGAAATTGGCTTGTTTTATTAGGAATAATTCTAGGGTTTAGTAATAGGCCTTTGATTCTAAGTGTTTTAAATGACATAGACCACCTTTATGGTTAGGCTGCATATGGGATCAGCTAGTTTGTTAATATATTTAGTTTATTTTCTAAGTTGTATTGTGTTGATGCAAGTGTTCTTCAATATAAGTTGCAAGTAACTCTTCGTGTTTTAGTGTGGTTGGATTACAAATTTGTTTGGAGTCTATTGCAGTTTCCTAGTCAGTCTAAGTTACACAACAGGTTCAGGATTTGTTTGAATAGGTCTTGTATTTGATCAAGACTGGTGGAATTAGTGTTTGGTCCAATTGGCACTTTATGTTGTGAAGCCCAAGTGGTTATTCTGAAACTTTCTTTTGGTTTATTCATGCGGACACAGTTTTTACTTAAGCTCACTGTTGTTATTCTACAGTCAAGCAAATCTGATATAAAGTTCTTTGGTGCTTTATTATTCCATGTCCATCACCTCTCAAATAAGTTTGAAGCTCCAGGCCTTTTTTCTCCTATTCCTCTAAGGCACCAAACCGTATCCTTCTCTGCATCTCTGAACATCATTTCCAAACCCTAAAATCTCCATAGACCATTCTGGCCTTCAAGACCTGCCCTAATTTGGATTGAATACTTCTCTGCCCCCATGAAGAACTCAAACTGAAGCACAGCCCTATCCATCCACTTGAACCTGGACCCAATCTCGGTTAGATCCCAGAATGCTGAATTTCACATGGACAAAACCAATCATAAAGTCTGTCCCATATTTGGATCAAACATTCCCTTCGTCAACTGGAAATTCAATCCAAGTTGCAGCCCTGGACTCCCATTATAAACCTTAGATTCCATTATTATTCACTTCCCAGGAACTCGGAAAACTAAACCCTGAATTGCTGTGAACTTAAATTCAGCAAGTTTCCTGCCTCAAAGCTTCATTAAACTTCCACTAATAGATTCCACAACATCCAATTGGCATATCCATCATAAGCCTATCCATGATTGTGTCCTAACTGATTTCTAGTTTTGTTCCTGGATTTTCATTTCTAGCTGGTCTCCTTCCAATCTAGAACTAACTCCTAATACCGTACTCAACAGATCTCTACTTGCTTCCTTCATCTTTCTCCACTTTTGTCGCCATCATCATCTCTCACTTCTCCTTGTCTCTCTAAATTAATTAATCGGTATCTATCCTCAAGAACACTCATTTTCACTTTGTTAAGAATACTTGTCGAATCTGATTGTGATGAATCTCTTAGGAATCTTTAAGAAATTCCTTTTTACTCAGGTGGATAGAGTAACTCTTAATCATAATGATGTGAACCAAAATTCAGCCCTTGGCCGAGACCTTGGAGTGGCCCAAGGCCATTTCCAAGTGGCGGACCTAGGACTGGCCAAATTCTCGTAGAGGGGTAGTTTGGTCCATCATAGCCCTAATTAGTTTGTATTTTAAATTTCAGAATTTTCCTTTATTTTTCAGAGGAGTCTTGGTCAGTTAGAAGTCTAATTTGAGTTAAAGATAAATTCTTGAGTCTTCGGATTCTTCTTTAAAGATAGCCCTCTATCAGTCATTATTTACAAGAAGAGTTCCTTTGGGCTCTCTTTGGCATGGTTTTCATTTTTTATTTTTACCTATTTTTCAAAAATCAGTACTAAACATCATTTTGGGTAAAAATGCAAACTGTGTTTGGTAACCAAAGGTAAAATAAGTTATTTTACTAAAAAATACGTTTGGCATATCGGTCTACAAAAATGATTTTTTTTAATAAGTTTAAAAAATTGTACTTATTTACAATACTCTTTCATAAACTCAATACCAAACAACACATGAAAAACTAAACTTACAAGTCTACCCATCACATGTCACTACAAGTAAAAGCTCGATTAGTGGCAATTTTTTCCACCACTAATTGTGCCAGAAACCGCACATGCATGTAACGTGTAATTAGTGGCAATTCTTAGACACCACCAGCAATAGTAGGCATATACAGTGGCATTACAAAAGCTACCACTATTTGTCATTGTATACTGAGGTGGCAATACAATTGCCACTAATTCACTTTTTGCACACCACTATTTGTCATTAAGTATGGTGACAATAGCCTGAAACTGCCCCTAATTAGGTATGTATATCGGGGCATTAAGGCAAAAACCACCACTAGTTTGGATTGAATTTGGACCTAATTAGTGGAATTCTGGAAAAGCCGCCACCATTTAGGTGGATTTTTTTTAGAAAAAAACCCATGTATTTGCTTTTGTTGTATTTTTTCCCTTGGAATACGAATACATGGATACAAAAAATCCAAGAAGGCTGAAGTATTCTAAGAACACTATTTAGGAAGAACAAATTCAAAATATATATTAACCAAGTCTACTTGATGTACAAAGTACAAAATATATGTTAATCAAGCCTACTTGTATACAAAATATACAAAAGCTACAAAGCTGTAGTCTACTTGTAACATTGCAAGTGGCTCCTAACTTGCTTCATTCCAATACCATAGGCTCTCAATGAATCTAGAATAGTTGCTCTAGAGCTTCTCTGGTGCACAGCACACAAAAAGTTTTGTGACTCCTTTATACCATCTAATCTATATCTAACAGTTTGAACTGAACTTGTTCAAGAGGTCATACCTGAGGATAATATTCTGCACCAGCTGCAATGGCAACTAGTTCAATTAAAGGAGGCCGAGAACTTGTAGGATGAGAATTGATATATCAAGTTGAAAGTCGAAGAGTGTAGAGATGATGGTGCAATGTCAGGTCATTGGCAATGAAGTACACCACACCACCACAGACACCTATATTACTTCAGTAATAATAAGAATTGAATTACGTACACTTCCTTGGGGAGGCGAAAGGTAAAAATGAAAAGCTACAATATTAGGCAACTAGACAGCAATCTACTTCCTAAATTATCCATCTCACATAAACTATAGATGTGAACCCGATTTTAGGGCTAGGGTTTTCTCACTTGATTCCATAAAATTAAGGGTTGCTCAAAATCTTCCAACAAGTAGGTCTAAAGATGCTATGGGATGCATGATATTGTTGAATAAGGATGGATCCCACATATGGAGGCTATGGGCAAGATATAGGTTTAATAAAATTATATGGGATGGGATAATTTGGTAAAACGGAAAAATTATGGTTTTATCAAAATTAGTGGGGAAGGGAAGGGAAGGGAAGTATGTGATTGGGTATGGGAAGGGTTTGGGATATTCAAAAGGGGAATGGGAGGAAATAGTTTAGTTGAGTAATTTGGAGTTAGATGGAAGGATCTGGGTTGTTATTGGGTATGATGTATTGGGGTGCTATTAACTTAAGCAAGGAGGGGAAGGGAAATATCTTGGATAAAGGATGGGGAAAAATCTTGCGATTCTTTTTCTTCTTTCTTTCTTTCTTCTTTTATTTTCCGTTTCAGTTGATTCTTTTTCTTTTCTTTTTTCCCCCCGCTGTCTCATTACTGCTGCAAGAACCAGAAAAAGGAAACAGAATTTTAAATGAGCAGAAAGAAAAGGGGGGGGGGAGGAAGAGAGAGGCTGCTGCAAGAAAGAGAGGAGGGGCAGGGTTTCTTTGCTGCTGTTGGGGTGTTAGGGCTGCTTGTGCAAGGAGGAGGAAGGAAGGCGAAGGGTTCTTGGTTGGATTGCATGGTAGGGGAGGGGCTGGTCTTACTTGAAGCTGGTGGCTGCTGCTGGAAGTTGAGGAATGCTGCTGGAAGATGGAGGAACTTGAAGAAGCTTGAAGATAGGTGCTGATCTTTGAAGAAGAACTCAACTTAAAATCTGCCGTGGCCCCCTCAGGAACCATGGCCTCAACTCAATAACTTTTATTCAAATAATCAAACTTTCAGGAATACAAAGAAAGAATAGGCTATCTATAGCCTACTTAAAGACCATTACTCTAATTGAGATTCCTTTATAGATTAGGTTCCCACCACATTAATCACAACTGTTGAAATAAATAATAAAAGATCTAATAGAATCTCCTTGAAAATAAATCCCCCCTAGGATTTAAACACTAAAGGACTCTTCTTGTAAATAATGACTGTTGGGAATCTTATCTTTAAAGAAGAGTCCCAAGACTCAAGAACTCTTACTTGACTTAATTTGGAGTTCCTAGCCGACTGAAACTCTTCAACAACTTAAAAAATAAAATTCTGAAAAATAAACCAGCAGCTAAATTAGGGATGAAGTGACCAAAATGCCCCTCCTAGATGGTTCGGCCAACCCTAGATGGCCCACTTTAGGGTGGCCAAGGTGAGGTCAACCCTGTTTACATCACTATATCAACTTTGGCAAGAAAAGAAAAGAAGATTCTTGCCTTGATTTTAAAATTTATAACTTCTCACTGATGGAAATTCTTTCTGCAAAAACATGTGATTTCTTAACTTTTCTTGCCCACAGAACACCTGCAGGAAAAGTGCATTTTATGAATTTTCTTTCTTTCTTATGGTTTACTCTTTCTTTCGTGCTCTTGACAACCAAACATAGTTTGTGTTATCCTTGCTCCTTGTGTGATTTTCTCTAGCATCCTCATGTGATTAATTTTGATTCTTTTTCTGAATGATTTTATCTCTGCTGGATCATGTTCAATAACTAGCTCTGTCTATCTTCTCAAAGCTTAGGTATTACTCAATTTATTACCAAAAAAAGGTAAAAAAGAAGAAATAATTCAATTTCTGAATAACAAGAGTTAGAGATTTTGGAATTGTCAATGTCTTCTTAATCAGGATTCCTTTTTCTTTGTGTTTCATTATCTGCCACATTTGAAGAGTTAGAAACTGTAGATGCCCGTGCATCATAAGGTGTCCACACACAATTTTGAAAAAGCAAGCTGGACCAATATAATTTCCAGATTTTGAAATTCTGTTGGTTATTTTATTCTTGGCTCACAAAAATTGGCCTTATTTGTGTTATTTATTTTTCATGAAAGCTTACATTAGAGGTCAAGGTTTGAAGTAACTTACATGCTTCCCTGTTGATCTTTAGCTATCTTATCATCAGTTTCAATGATTTCTGTCTTCTTGTGAACCATTATGACGAGTAACTTACCTGTATCCTTCATTGTGACAATTTGGGTTGTCAAGGTGGGACCCAAGATTGTGACTTCTAAATGTTACATTCATGGTTAAAAGTGTGTTTTATGTATAGGTTAATGGTTTTTGAGAGCTGTATATGACTCTACATTTTAATGACAGTATATGTTTATCTTCCATGTATTTTTCTGTTTAGGTGGTTGATTGGAACTCAAATTTCGATTCTTCAAAGAAGATGGTGGTGATCACATCACGTCTTCTTAGTGATGCACATCGGTATATTTTGCGTTGCTTGAGCACACATAAAACTGTTCTTCACTGTGCTATATATACATCTATATCAGAGGTGGTGCTTCATTGCTATATGTGAATCTAATTTTTGGTTTTCTGACTTGTTTTCCATACTTCTAGTTGATTCGATATCTTTTACATACGTCCTAATTGAATTAACTGTCTTGTTTTGTTTTAAAAAAGGACTTAAAAAGAAAGAAATACTTTGTTGTCATGTCCATTTTTAACAATATTTTCTGTTATTGTTATTCGATTTACACATTAATTAACCCTTCTATATGATCTAGCCTCAACTGAATGAGGGCCAATAAACCAAGACCTTGTAATGGGACAAAAAGGTTAGTTATAGTTAAATCAGTTGTGGTGTATGTGGTTCGTTTACAGGGTAATCTCAAATGGTGTGGTGCTTGGGAATTTGGTAATTGGATATGGATCTTTATGGGGTGATTTAAGGATCAGGATAGCTCAAGAATAGGCTTATGGGTGGTTCTTGAGATGGGAAATTGTTTCTTTAGCTGTGAGGATTGGGTGGAATTGGATCAATCCTTGGGTTTATTGGGTAGATAGATATTAGATTTCTTGGTTAGGGTTTCAAAATTTTGGAATCTCAAGAAGTTGATGATTTCTAATTTTCTATAGTCTGAAGGGTCAGAAGGGAATGGGGTTTTGGATCGAAAATTGGGGGGTGAGTGTATGACATCTAGGGGGTATGATTGGGTGTCAAAGAAGAATCAAAAAGGGGGAAAGCTGGGGATGGGAAGGATTGGCTTTCAAGTGTACCTTATCTTCATGTGTAGATGTAGTTTGATGAGAAGTGAAGTCTGAATCTGCGGCCACAACTGGCTCTGGGACTTGCACCACTAAAAACCTACAAAAAGCAACTTGGATATTACTCACCAAGGATTCCAGGCCTCTTGGATTTTAAGCACCAAGCCACCAATCTAAAAATAGACTCAGATCAGATAAATGTCATAGAGAAGCAGCAAAACTGATAAACAATTAGCAAAATAATCAAGTTTATTCATCCCATCATTTTGGCTTATTTATGTAAGGCTAAACAGCCTTACACTGGGATTCCTCCTTAGAATAGGAATTGAAAAACCTACTGGACATCATACTCTTTTTATTCCATGGGATGTGGGCATTCAAAACAACAAATAGATGCCCTAAATTGTGGAGGCCTTTAAAGTTTAAGACCTGATAAATAACTAAGCTTTAGAGACTCTTCTGCCCTTCACTTATGCTGTCAGATACCAAAATACCACTCTGAACTCAAAATTAAAGGTACTGAAGGAAATAACTTCTACCACTATTGTCACTGCTGGGCTGCGGGCCCGAGAGCCCTGCTTTGGTTCTGGATCTACTTAACTATAGGTGACATATTTGTCATCTTATGGACCCAAAGAAGAGTTTCTATCACCTTCAGAAACACGGTGTTTCAAAGTCTGAACACCCCAAATATCAAGAAGAGAACCCCCCAGAAGGAACAAAAGAGAATGTCTACTGAAAATTATCGTGTTTCTGTAAATTGCAAATTGTCTAAAATGTGCTTATATAATGCTCTTACGTACTTCTTTTTCTCACCTGAAAGGCCAGAACTTGAAGCTGCCAAACACTTAAATTGGAATGTGTTTTCATCCATTAAAAAGGAAAGGGATGGATGCATCTAGACTTATTAGAGCAGACGTCTTACTAGAAAATGTTCAAAAAAGCTTTGAAAACGAGTAGCGAAATTCTGTCGCTATATGATTTTAGTAGAATTATGTTCTGTGCTGTTGGGTTTGACAAGTGTTCTGGTCCTGTTTTCTTAGAGCCGTATTGTTATTGGATGGAGTGAAGTGGGACTAGTCCATAGTTGCATACTGATGACTGCAAGTAGCCCCCTTGGCAAACACATCCGCGAAAACAAATTTACTGACGTAAACTATATGTATCCATGATTTGGTTAAAAAGCTCACCATTAGTCAGGGATGTAAATGGATAACCAAAATCCGCTCTTGAATTTGCATTCACATCCATTTAGGGGTATCTGAATCCGGTCGATTACTAATAGGATGCCAATATAGTATACCCCTTTCTTACTGATATTATCTGTCCGATAAAAATATCCGATTAAGTTACTTATTTGGATTTGTTTTCTTATTTTTATAATTTTTTTACTTGAGATATATGACTATTTTTCTAGATTTTCTATATTCAATATGTATTTGTACCCATCTGAAAAGATTTTCTATATTCAATATGTATTTGTACCCATCTAGAAAAATATACTTCAGAAAATAACTATCCGACTATCACCCAAATATGACTGAAACCGTCCAAAAACTGATAGGATATTATCCGAATCCGTTTGAGTATAATAGGATGCGGATATAGTATTACCACTATCCGATCCAAATCCAATCTGTTTACACGCCTACTATTTGTATCTTAAATATTCTTGTCGCTGGAAAATGATCTACAACTAAACTGCCAAAAGATTGCATAAGTAAAATTTGTTCATAAATGTCATAAAGTATATAGCAACCTTTGCCTTTTGTTTAACTGCAGCCATTTAGAAGTAATGAGATTCCCAACTTTAGTTTACCTTTTCATTTATCATCCAGGGAAGTAGAGAATGGATGAAGGGAGGCATTTACCATTAATAGAAAGGGATGGTTGATCAAATAGAACAATTGGCCGTTGAATGTTTGCCTTCACTATGCCACCATGAGCATATGATTTCCCAGTTTTTAGCAGTTCTTTGTTCGAAGAGTTATGAACCATAGTTAATCACTTAATTGGTACTTTTACATAAACTTATACAAATTATTCACCACAGTAGCAGTTTGCGATATGAATATATGAACTTGTGAGGGTGTTGTGTCTGAGAGCTTTAGTACTAAGCAAGGTTCAAAAACTCATTTCATTTCGGTGTTTTGACCAGGTTGAGACACCGAAATTTTGGTGAAACCTAGTGCAAGATTGTGGCAGGTTTCAGTGGGTTTTACAGCTGATTTTGACTTGGTTATTGGTGGACATTCCCTCCTCCTCTCTCTCCTCTTTGTCCCTTATGGTTGATTTAGCATATGCAATATGCATGATATATCATTTAATATATATAACATATATATTGTATAAAATATATAATGTATGTGCATATATATATTTAGTGGGCTTCTATGGGTTCATGGGCCCACTTTATTATCTTACGTAGGGCCCGCTTTGAGGTGCTAATACTAGTACTTCCGGGTTCAAAAAATCATGCTGATCATTTCCTCGTTTTCATTTCAGTCTAGTTCTACTGTTGAGGGACCCACAAACGATGTTTGACCTCGTCCAACATATCAATTGGAATCTAGCCTCATTTAAGCTATTCTTTAACTACACTTGAACCATCAATTTAGTATTGCATTACCATGCCCTGTCTATTTCAATGTACTTTTTGCATTTCAATCATCATTTAGTCTTATCTGAGTAAAACTAGACACAATTTATACAACCCAATCATTTAAATATGAGAGCACGATAATTCCACATTTAATAAGCATAAACATCATTTCAAATTCATGATTAACAGTTCAAGAATACTATCAGCATTCCAATTCAAGCAGTTCAATCAAGTCATTGAGTTGTTATCCAATCCCATGCATTTTTGTTCAATACACAAAGACATATATCATGCACTTTCCATAAATTGCATCAACGAATAAATACAGTAGATTTTATGTTGTCATGTGAATGTTGCATATCTACTAAAGGAAACACCCACTTAATATACATAGGTTTGTCAATATCACTTACCTGTCCTTGTTCCATGTGTGTGTTTTGACCCTGGTTCCGTTAAAATCCGCTCTCCCTCCTATACCTCAAATAATTATTGGCTATTTTGAATACGCGGGAACCAACGGGAGATTTTCCCTTTTTAATTTTCTCTCTCCTCTTTCTCTCTCCTCCCCACGGTTTTCCTCTCTCTCCTCTCTTGCCTTTCTCTTCTCTCTCTCCTCTCATGCCCACTCCCTTTCTCTCCTTCAGGCTTTCTCCTCTAAGGCCTTTAATGGCTTCTCTTTTAATTCCTCTTCTTCTGTTTCTTTCTTCTTCTCTCTCCACTCGTTCTCTCTCTTCTCTTCTTAATCTTCTTCTTTTGTTTCTATCTTCTTGTTGCACATACAAGCACAATCAATGATACACTCTCTCTCTCTTAATCTCTCCTCTTACTCCATTTTTCTCTTCTCTATCCTCCTTAAAATACCTTTTAACTATTTCTACAAATCTGAAACCTTTCTCTTCTCTCTCCTTTCATCTCATGTTCCATGCACACAATAAGAAACTATGTTTTTCATTTTAAATTTCACTTTTAACACCACTTTCTTAAGCTCCCACGTAAGTAGGAGGTGGGGGGAGAGGTGTCACCTCCTCCCTCCCTCTCTCCTTTTTAATCGGTTAAGTATTTATATATATATATATATATATATTAAATTAAATGATTAATGGGCTTGTGGGCCCACCTCTATCATGACCCCAGTTTTCACAAGCTTGGTGGGGCCCACATTATGGACGTTTAACTAGGGCACATGACAGTTCCTTCCTTTATCAACCTGTTTATAACTACTAAAACAAAATGCTAAACTAAACATTCTCAAGAACAAACAAACAACCTGTTTGACAGTTTGACTAATAAATATATGTACACAGTCTAAAGCCCTGTTATGTTTACATTTGACTTTTCAACAGTGTCTAGTAAAGTACATATAGTCTCAAAGAAATATATACATTTACAGTTCAGTTAAACCAACATCAGTTGCAACAAAAAGAAAAAGGTTTCCATCTTCAACTTTAAAGGTACTATCAGGTGGCAGCACCTTTGCCCTTATCACGTATCTGAGGACCTGTCAACATTTTCAATAGTGAGCTTTGTGGCCCAATAAGCAATATAGACAACCATGTAAGTAAGTCAGGCAATTCATCATGCATCAATTATCACATCAAAGTCATATAATATTATGCATTTCAATTTTCGTTTCGTTTATTTTCATTTTTATTACTTGACATTATAGTCTTGAGCCTAGGCAAATCCAAAGGATATACATTTCTCTTCACCACCGAAGTGGCTTCTGTCTCTTCACCACCGAAGTGGCTTCTATCCTTTCATCGCCGAAGTGGCTTTTAGGCACAAGGCCTTGTACACCTCGTGGATTGCCATTGGCACAGACTCAATCTTTTCACTTTTCAATTTTGCTTCATGCCCTCCCATTTGGGTACATTAAGCACCAGGACTTATAGAAGCCATTACATTTTCATTTATTTTTCTTTTACTCTTTTCATATTCAATTCAGCATTGCGTTACCATGCTTTGTCTATCTCAATGTACCTTTTGCATTTCAATCATTATTTAGTCTCATCTGAAAAAAATTAGACACCTAGTCATACGATCCAATCATTTAAATATGAGAGCAGATAATCTACATTTAACATGCATAAGCATCATTTCAAATTCATGATTAACAGTTTAAGAATAATATCAACATTCCAATTCAAAAAGTTCAATCAAATCATTAAGTTGTCATCCAATCCTATACATTTTTGTTCAATACACAAAGACATATATCATGCACTTTCCATAAATTGCATCAACGAATAAATACAATAGATTTTATGTTATCATGTGAATGGTACATGTCTACTAAAGGGAATCACCCACTTAACATACATAGGTTGGTCAATATCACTTACTTGTCCCTGTTCCAGTGTGTGTGTGTGTTTTGACCCTGGTTCCGTTAAAATCCGCTCTCCCTCCTGTATCCCGAATAATTACTGGCTATTTCGAATACGCGGGAACCAAAGGGAGATTTCCCCTTTTTTATTACTATTTCTCTCTCCTCCCCACGGTTTTCTTCTCTCTCCTCTCTTGCCTTTCTCTTCTCTCTCTCCACTTCTTCCTCTCTTGCCCACTCCTTCTCTCTCCTCTAGGCTTTCTCCTCTAAGGCCTTTAATGGCTTATCTTTTAATTCTTCTTCTTCTGTTTCTATCTTCTTCTCTCTCCACTCCTCTCCACTCATTCTCTCTCTTCTCTTCTTAATCTTCTTCTTCTGTTTCTATCTTCTTGTTGCATGTACAAGCACAATCAATGATACAGACTCACTCCCCTTGTCCCTTTCACTCTCTCTCTCTTAATCTCTCCTCTTATTCCTCCTTTTTTCTCTTCTCTATCCTCCTTAAAATACCTTTTAACTATTTCTACAAATTTGAAACCTTTCTCTTCTCCCTCCTTTCATCTCATGTTCCATGCACACA
Source organism: Hakea prostrata (assembly GCF_041222555.1). Taxonomy (NCBI): domain Eukaryota; kingdom Viridiplantae; phylum Streptophyta; class Magnoliopsida; order Proteales; family Proteaceae; genus Hakea; species Hakea prostrata. The sequence goes on along the minus strand of NC_142604.1, from coordinate 40,418,219 downwards.
ATAAGAAATTATGTTTTTCATTTTAAATCCCACTTTTAACACCACTTTCTTAAGCTCCCACGTAAGTTGGAGGGGGGGGGGAGGTGTCACCTCCTCCCTCCCTCTCTCCTCTTTAATCGGTTATATATATATATATATATATATATATATAATGTACATATAATATATATTTAATTAAATGATTAATGGGCTTCGTTATGGGCTTGTGGGCCCGCTGTAATATCTTACGTAGCGCTTTCTCTGAGGTGCTAATATTAGCACCTCTGGGTTTAGAAAATCATACTGATCATTTCCTCATTTTCAGTTCAGTCTAATTCCACTATTGTGGGACCCACAAGCAATGTCTGACCTCGACCAAATGTCAATTGGATCTAGCCTCATTTAAGCTATCCTTTAACTACACTCAGATCATTTGATTAAACCATCAAACCAATCATTAGATCCTTTAATAATCTTAAAGACTGACACATTCACACACAATAATAAAATAATAATATAAATAGATGCGGGACATCATATCCTCCCCTTCTTAAAATAAATTTCGTCCTCGAAATTTGCGTACTTGATCAATTGAAAAGTTGGGGATATTGAGTCTTTATATCGGATTCAAGCTCCCATGAGGCTTCTTGACCCGAGTGATTGTTCCACAACCCAATCCACTTCGTGTGTGTGCCTCAAGATGAAGAGTTGAAACATGAACTGATGAGGGAAATACATAATAGTCCATACTTAGTGCACTCTGGTGGAACAAAGATGTATTAAGACTTGAAAGAGAACTTCTAGTGGAACAATATGAAGAGGGAGATAGTGGAGTATGTACAGAAATGCATGACTTGTCAATTGGTAAAGGCTAAACACCAACGACCCTCAGGTTTGTTACAACCCCTAGACATACCTGAGTGGAAGTGGGAACATATTACCATGGACTTTGTTACCTCTTTACCAAGGACTCCACAAGGTTATAATGCAATTTGGGTAATTGTGGATAGATTGACAAAGTCATCCCATTTTCTACCCATCCAGATTGATTTCTCCCTAGACAAGCTAGCTAAACTATATGTGAAAGAGATTGTGAGGTTACATGGAGTACCCTATTCTATTGTGTCAGATCATGATCCTAGATTTACTTCTAGATTTTGGAAAAGTTTACAGAAGGCGTTGGGCATTCAACTAAATTTCGGCACAGCTTTTCATCCTCAGACTGATGGGCAATCTGAAAGGACTATTCAAATACTGGAAGATATGCTTAGGGCTTGTGTAATTGACTTCAAGGGTAGTTGGGGTGATCACTTATATTTAGTGGAGTTTGCCTATAACAACAGCTATTAATCAACTATTGGGATAGCGCCCTATGAAGCATTGTATGGAAGGAAGTGTAGGTTTCCAATATGTTGGAGTGAAATTGGTGAGAAACAAGTATTGGGACCAGACCTAGTACAATAGACTTGTGAGAAGATAAAGGTAATACAAAAGAGAATGAAGATTGCTCAAAGTAGACAGAAAAGTTATGCTGATGTGAGGAGGAAGCCCTTGGAATTTGAAGTAGGCGATAAAGTTTTCCTGAAATTAGCACCAATGAAGGGTGTAGTGAGATTCGGCAAAAAGGGGAAACTAAGTCCAAGATATATAGGACCATTTGAGATTCTGGAAAGAATTGGAACAGTAGCATATAGACTTGCCCTACCTCCAGATTTGTCCAGCATATTTGATGTGTTTCATGTTTCTATGCTGAAGAAGTATGTAGCAGACCCTACTCATGTGTCACAATACAAACCATTGGAGTTGAAAGAAGATCTTTCCTATGAAGAAAAAGCCAATTAAGATACTACAACAGAAAGAGAAGAAATTGAGAAATAGGGTGGTACCACTAGTGAAAGTGTTGTGGAACAATCACTCGGGTCAAGAAGCCTCATGGGAGCTTGAATCTGATATAAAGTCTCGATATCCCCAACTTTTTTTCAATTGATCAGGTACATAAATTTCGAGGGCGAAATTTATTTTAAGAAGGGGAGGATGTGATGCCCCACATATTTTTATATTATTATATTTTATTATTGTGTGAATCTGTTAGTCTTTAAGATTATTAAAGGATCCGATAATTGGTTTGATGGTTTAATCAAATGATTTGAGTGTAGTTAAAGGATAGCTTAAATTAGGCTAGACCCAATTGACATTTGGTCGAGGTCAGACATAACTTGTGGGTACCACAACAGTGGAATTAGATTGAACTGAAAATGAGGAAATGATCAGCATGATTTTCTGAACCCAGAGGTACTAATATTAGCACCTCAGAGAGGGCCCTGCGTAAGATATTACAGCGGGCCCACGAGCCCATAACGAAGCCCATTAATCATTTAATTAAATATATATAATATGTACATTTTATATAATATTAAATACTTAACCGATTAAAGAGGAGAGAGGGAGGGAGGAGGTGACACCTCTCCCCCCCCACCTCCTACTTATGTGGGAGCTTAAGAAAGTGGTGTTAAAAGTGGGATTTAAAATGAAAAACATAGTTTCTTATTGTGTGCATGGAACATGAGATGAAAGGAGAGAGAAGAGAAAGGTTTCAGATTTGTAGAAACAGTTAAAAGGTATTTTAAGGAGGATAGAGAAGAGAAAAGAGGAGGAGTAAGAGGAGAGATTAAGAGAGAGAGAGAGTGAAAGGGAACAAGGGGAGAGAGTGTGTATCATTGATTGTGCTCGATTGTGCTTGTACGCGCAACAAGAAGATAGAAACAGAAGAAGAAGAGGAAGAGAGAGAACAAGTGGAGAGAGGAGTAGAGAGAGAAGAAGATAGAAACAGAAGAAGAGGAATTAAAAGAGAAGCCATTAAAGGCCTTAGAGGAGAAAGCCTAGAGGAGAGAGGAGTGGGCAAGAGAGGAGAGAGAGGAAAACTGTGGGGAGGACAGAGAAAGAAAAGAGGAGAGAGAAAATAATAATAAAAAAGGGGAAATCTCCTGTTGGTTCCCGCGTATTCGAAATAGCCAGTAATTATTCGGGATACAGGAGGGAGAGTAGATTTAAACGGAATCAGGGTCAAAACACACACACATGGAACAGGGATAGGTAAATGATATTAACCAACCTATGTATGTTAAGTGGATGATTCCCTTTAGTAGACATGTACCATTCACATGATAACATAAAATCTATTGTATTTATTCGTTGATGCAATTTATGGAAAGTGCATGATATATGTCTTTGTGTATTGAACAAAAATGTATGGGATTGGATGACAATTTAATGATTTGATTGAACTGTTTGAATTGGAATGCTTATAGTATTCTTGAACTGTTAATCATGAATTTGAAATGATGCTTATGCATGTTAAATGTAGATTATCTTGCTCTCATATTTAAATGATTGGATTGTATGACTGGGTGTCTAGTTTTATTCAGATGAGACTAAATGATGATTGAAATGCAAAAGGTATATTGAGATAGACAGAGCATGGTAACGCAATGTTGAATTGAATATGAAAAGAGTAAAAGAAAAATAAATGAAAATGTAATGGCTTCTCTAAGTCCTGGTGCTTAATGTACCCAAATGGGAGGGCATGAAGCAAGATTGAAAAGTGAAAAGATTGAGTCTGTGCCAATGGCAATCCACGAGGTGTACAAGGCCTTGTGCCTAGAAGCCACTTCGGTGGTGAAGGGATAGAAGCCACTTCGGTGGTGAAGAGACAGAAGTCACTTCGGTGGTGAAGAGACAGAAGCCACTTCGGTGGTGAAGAGAAATGTATATCCTCTGGATTTGCCTAGGCTTAAGACTGTAATGTCAGATAACAGAAATAAAAATAAACGAAAGAAAATTTGAAATGCATAATGTTATATGACTTTGATGTGATAATTGATGCATGATGAATTGCCTGACTTACTTACATGGTTGTCTATATTGCTTATTGGGCTGCAAAACTCACTATTAAAAATGTTGACAGGTCCTTAGATACGTGATAAGGGCAAGGGTGCTGCCACCGACCAGTACCTTTAAAGTTGAAGATGAAAACCTTTTTCTTTTTGTTGCAACTGATGTTGGTTTAACTGAACTGTAAATGTATATATTTCTTTGAGACTGTATGTACTTTACTAGACACTGTTGAAAGGTCAAATATAAACATAACAAGGCTTTAGACTGTGTACATATGTTTATAAGTCAAACTGTCAAACATGTTGTTTGTTTGTTATTGAGAATGTTTAGTTTAGCATTTTGTTTTAGTAGTTATAAGCAGGTTGATAAAGGAAGGAACTGTCACGTGCCCTAGTTAAATGTTCATAATGTGGGCCCCACCAAACCTGTGAAAACTGGGGTCGTGACAGAGGTGGTATTTGTCACGACCCTAGTTTCACAGGCTTGGTGGGGCCCACATTATGGACATTCAATTAGGGCACATGACAATTCCTCTCTTTAACAACTTGTTTATAACTACTAAAGACAAAATACTAAATTAAACATTCTCAAGGGCAAAATAGATAATCTGTTTGACAGTTTGACTCATACACATATGTACACAGTCTGAAATCCTTTTATGTTTACATTTGACCTTTCAATAGTATCTAGTTAAGTACATACCGTCTTAAAGGAATATATACATTCACATTCCAATTAAACCAACATCAGTTGCAACAATAAGGAAAGAAAAGTTTTTCATCTTCTACTTTAAAATGCACTATCAAGTGGCAGCACCATTGCCCTTGTTATATATCTGAGGACCTGTCAACATTTACAATAGTGAGCTTTTCGGCCCAGTAAGCAATATAGACAACCATGTAAGTAAATCAGGCAATTCATCATGCATCAATTATCAAAGTCATATAACATTATGCATTTCAATTTTCCTTTCGTTTATTTTCATTTTTGTTATCTGACATTATAGTCTTAAGCCTAGACAAATCCCGAGGATGCACGTTTCTCTTCACCACTGAAGTGGCTTTTATCTCTTCACCACTGAAGTGGCTTTTATCTCTTCACCACCGAAGTAGCTTCTAGGCACAAGGCCGTGTACACCTCGTGGATTGCCATCAGCACAGACTCAATCTTTTCACTTTTCAGTCTTGTTTCATGCCCTCCCATTTGGATACATTAAGTACCAGGACTTATAGAAGCCATTACATTTCATTTCTTTTTCTTTTACTCTTTTTATATTCAATTCAGTATTACATTACCATGCTTTGTCTATTTTAATGTACCTTTTGCATTTCAATCATCATTTAGTCTCATCTGAGTAAAACTAGACAATTTATACAACTCAATCATTTAAATATGAGAGCACGATAATTCCACATTTAATAAGCATAAACATCATTTCAAATTCATGATTAACAATTCAAGAATACTATTAGCATTCCAGTTCAATCAAGTCATTGAGTTGTTATCCAATCCCATGCATTTTTGTTCAATACATAAAGACATATATCATGCACTTTCCATAAATTGCATCAACGAATAAATACTGTAGATTTTATTTTGTCATGTGAATGTTGCATATCTACTAAAGGAAATCACCCACTTAATATACATAGGTTTGTCAATATCACTTACCTGTCCCTGTTCCATGTGTGTGTGTTTTGACCCTGGTTCCGTTAAAATCCGCTCTCCCTCCTGTATCCCAAATAATTACTGGCTATTTTGAATACGCGGGAACCAACGGGAGATTTTCCCTTTTATTATTATTATTATTATTATTATTTTCTTTTGCCCGCTCCTCTCTCCTCTAGGCTGTCTTCTCTAAGGCCTTTAATGGCTTCTCTTTTAATTCCTCTTCTTTTGTTTCTATCTTCTTGTTGCACGTACAAGCACAAGTCGCTTTCAATCCTCCCTAAACCCTCTCTCTCTTCTCCTTAATTATGCTGTGGGATAAGCACTCCTCCACTCGTTCTCTCTCTTCTCTTCTTAATTCTTCTTCTTCGTTTCTATCTTCTTGTTGCACGTACAAGCACAAGTCGCTTTCAATCCTCCCTAAACCCTCTCTCTTTCTCCTTAATTATGGCTGCGGGATAAGCACTCCTGTTTCTCTCCTCTTCGACTTTCTCCTCTTTCTCTATGATATTTCTGTTGCTTCTCTTTCCTCCTTAAGCATCGTTTTAACTCTTAATCTCTCGTACTTCTCTTTTTTTGAAATCTTCCAATATTCTCTCCTTGTCTCCCCTTAATTGTGTCTTCTGCCTTATACCATGTTATCACTTGTAAAATTGCCACCTCTCTCTATTTATCTTTCTTTCTTCTCTTGTTACACGCCAGAAACTCAATCCTTTTCCTAACAGCTGTCTCCACGTTGTGACAGAGAGGAGGTGCCTTTCCCTTTGTTTGCTCTTTTTCCCTTACGATTGAATAAGCAATAGCATGATATTCTTATATCTATGAAAAAAAAATATTTAGGTTTCTGGGGGGCCCCCCCCTTCCCCCCGGGGGCCCGCCCCTGCCATTATTACCATGTTATCACTTGAATAAAATTGCGTCATTCCTCCTACTATTTCTCTTTCTTGTGGGACCCTTGTTACATGCCACAAATCTCAATTGGAATCTCCTCATTTAAGCTATTCTTTAACTACACCGAACCACGTTAGAGTGAACGAGAGGGGAGGTGTAATAATCTTAAAGATCCCTCATTCACTCAATAATAAAATAATAATATAAAAAGATGCGGGGCATCACATCCTCCCCTCCTTAAAATAAATTTCGTCCTCAAAATTTGCATACTTGATCAATTGAAAAGTTGGGGATATCGAGTCTTTATATCAGATTCAAGCTCCCATGAGGCTTCTTGACCCGAATGATTGTTCCACAACACTTTCACTAGTGTGATACCGCCCTGTTTCTCAATTTCTTCTCCTTCCGTTGTAGTATCTCAATCGGCTTCTCTCCATAGGAAAGATCTTCTTTCAATTCCAACGGTTCGCATAGTAGCACATGAGCAGGATCTGCTACATACTTCTTCAGCATAGATACATGAAACACATTATACATGTTGAACAAATCTGGAGGTAGGGCAAGTCTATATGCTACTGCTCCAATTCTTTCTACAATGTCAAATGGCCCTATATATATCTTGGACTTAGTTTCTCCTTTTTGCCGAATCTCACTACACCCTTCATTGGTGCTATTTTCAGGAAAACTTTATCGCCTACTTCAAATTCCAAGGGCTTCCTCCTCACATCAACATAACTTTTCTGTCTACTTTGAGCAGTCTTCATTCTCTTTTGTATTACCTTTATCTTCTCACAAGTCTGTTGTACTAGGTCTGGTCCCAATACTTGTTTCTCACTAATTTCACTCCAACATATTGGAGACCTACACTTCCTTCCATACAATGCTTCATAGGGCGCTATCCCAATAGTGGACTAATAGCTGTTGTTATAGGCAAACTCCACTAAATATAAATGATCACTCCAGCTACCCTTGAAGTCGATTACACAAGCCCTAAACATATCTTCCAGTATTTGAATAGTCCTTTCAGATTGCCCATCAGTCTGAGGATGAAAACTTGTGGTAAAATTTAGTTGAATGCCCAACGCCTTCTATAAACTTTTCCAAAATCTAGAAGTAAATCTAGGATCACGATCTGACACAATAGAATTGGGTACTCCATGTAACGTAACAATCTCTTTCACATATAGTTTAGTCAGCTTGTCTAGGTAGAAAATGGGATGACTTTGTCAGTCTTTCCACAATTACCCAAATTGCATTATAACCTTGTGGAGTCCTTGGTAAAGAGGTAACAAAGTCCATGGTAATATGCTCCCACTTCCACTCAGGTATGTCTAGGGGTTGTAACAAACCTGAGGGTCGTTGGTGTTCAGCTTTTACCAATTGACAAGTCATGCATTTCTGTACATACTCCGTTATCTCCCTCTTCATATTGTTCCACCAGAAATTCTCTTTCAAGTCTTGATACATCTTTGTCCCACCAAGGTGCACTGAGTATGGGCTATTATGTATTTCCCTCATCAGTTCATGTTTCAACTCTTCATCCTGAGGCACACACAACCTGGATTTATATCTAATGATTCCAGCTGAATCAACATTAAAATCTGCCAACTTTTTATCCTTCATTCTTCCTTTAACTTTCTGTAAAAAAATTATCATTCCTTTTGTTTTTCTTTAATCTGTTCTAGTATGGAAGGTTTTACAATCAAGCTTGCAACCAATGCTGTAATCTTACCTCCAAGCATAACTTCAATTTCCATCTTCCTTGCATATTCTATAAGATGAGGTTGACTCGTTATTAGAGCTGCAGAGTATCCTTGTGACTTCCTATTTAAAGCATCAGCCACCACATTTGCCTTACCAGGATGGTAGTTAATATTGCAGTCATAATCTTTCAATAATTCTAGTGCCTATTTTAAGGCCAATAAACACATCTACAAGCTATTTTTTTTTTCAATTAAAACATAACACAAGTTGGTTTCCTTAGATTCACACATGCTCAGTTGTATGCATATGAAATTGAATGTTTTATTTTCACAAATCTAAATATGATTGAACTGTATATTGACATAAATGAGAAGCAATTCAATTAGAAAAGATTGGAATTTCATTAAAATGTGCATGACAAACACCATAAGACATTAGTAGAATGTACCATAAGTAGCCAAATCTCAATTACAATTTACAAATTACAATTACAAGCCCCTGAAATTGTTGAAATTCAACCGAGATTTCTTTGAAATTTCCAAAACTTTACCGAAATACTGATCGATGAAATTTCAGTCGACTAACTCAACTTCATTTTTCAGTTGTATCTCATTTCCTTGTCCTCGGGATACCCAAAATCTTGTGAAATTTTTCGAGATTTCATACCATGGCACTAAGGACCCTACTGTAGCATTGAGTGCTAAATATATGCAATTTAGTGGATTGTTCTACCTTGTACATTGTACAACTATGTTTTCAAGATTCGTATGTTTGGAGTTCTGTGGTTTTTGATAGTTAATCATATTTTCTAATTCTATTTCAGACAGGTCACTCAGCATATACTGATTCACCTCTGGGACCAGAAGCTTTTCATGAGTATGAATCCTTGCTCCTCCAAGATTATGAAGAGTATGTCAGGAAGTATGAGACAAAGGAAAATATTTTACCTCAACATGGTGAATGGAAACAGTTGGAAGAAGGGAGCGTCAAGGGAAGAGTATCAGAAGATGAGGGGTGGTCAGAATTAGTTTCAAGTGAAGAGGGGGTCCCTCCAGAAGCTAGTTTTAGTGGAAGAGATCTAGAAGAAACTGACCCATCAAATCTTACTGATAATTTATGGAAAAAGTTGGATGTGTGTGTGCGTCATTTTCCATTGATTCTGTGTCCTCTTTCACCAAGAGTATTTGTTTTACCTTCAGAGGGAACAGTTGCGGAAGCATTTTTATCAACAGAACATGAGGACTCCCTTAGCCCTGGGTTACCTCCCATAAGTACTGGATTGCAATCTTATGGAGATGAAATTCCTCCTGGGGCTACTCTTACTGCAGAGTTTCTTTACCATCTAGCTTCCAAGGTAGCATAGTCCTGCATCATCAAAAAGCCTATAAACCACCCCCCCATCCCTTCTCTTTTTTAAATCTTATAATTGGATTGTGTTACACAGCTTTGTTTTTCTCTTCCCATCCATGATTATCATTTTTCTTTTTCTAATATGTAGATGGATTTGAAGCTGGAAATATTCTCTCTTGGTGATTTATCAAAAACTATTGGGAATATTATGACAAACATGTCAAGCCTTTATGATGTTGGCCGGCGTAAGCGTTCGGCTGGTCTATTGCTTGTTGATCGCACACTTGATCTCATTACTCCTTGCTGTCATGGGGACTCACTTTTTGATCGTATAGTCTCATCTCTGCCTCGTAAGGAAAGGACAACATTCCCTGCACATGGGGGCTTACAGAACCAAAACAAATGTGTCCCTGCTAGTGTACAGCGCACTCCTCTTGATGTACGGATACCACTGCAAAAGTTACTTGTAAATGAAAACTCTGCCACATGTGGCTCTAAGCTGCCAGCTAATGTGGAAGCATTTCTCTGTGGTTGGAATTCTAGCAGTTCTATATCTCCAAGTGCTGATTTGAATAATCCTAGTAGCAAAATATGTAGTGACAAATTATTCGACTCTGAGATTGGACTGCTGAGTGGGTCTTTTGTCTCCACTGAGAATTATCAGGGTGTACATTACTTGGAATCCATACTGGACAGAGGAACAAAAGAAGGGGTCTTACTGATAAAGAAGTGGCTCCAGGAAAATTTGCGGCGGGAGAAGTTAATCGTAGATACAAGGACGCGCCCTGGCCTGTACAAAGCGTCAGAAGTGCACACTATGGTTAAAGCACTGGCTGAGATTCAGTCCTCTTTGATGAAAAACCGAGGGATTATACAGTTAGCATCAGCTGCGGAGCTTGCTTTGAGTGAACCTCATGCTTCCCATTGGGATGCAGTTGTCAGTGCTGAGAGGATATTGAGTATTAGTGCTGGAGATACAAGTCAGAATCTTGCTGCTCAAATCTGTGATCTCATCAATAAGAGTATCTTAACGAGGTCTCACAAGATGGAATCTTCTCAAGGGCTTCTTTCATTCCAGGACACATTACTCCTTGCAATCATTGGTTATATTTTTGCTGGTGAAAATTTCCTGACATCTGGGTCTGATGGTCCCTTTTCATGGCAAGAGGAGCATTTGCTGAAGGAATCTATTATGGATGCAATACTTGAAAATCCCACAGCTGCAAAACTGAAATTTCTACACGGAATAGCAGAAGAGCTTGAACGCAATGTAAACAAGAGCAAGCCCGAGCAGCCGAAGGAATCAGCAATTGATGATTTTGATGATGACCAGTGGGGTAACTGGGGTGATGAAGATGCAGATCATAACGATGAGCAAGCGTATGGTGACATGCAACTGAAGTTGGAGTTGCGTGACAGGGTAGATAACCTTTTCAAATTATTTCACAAACTATCCAGTCTGAAAAATAGACATACGATGTTAAGAGATGGTCCATTAAGCTTAGAAAGTAACTATGGTGGTGATACTTACATGACAAAAGGATTGCTATATAGACTGCTAACCATGGTCCTATCCAAGGTTGGCATACCTGGGTTGGAATACCATTCATCAACAGTTGGACGACTTTTTAAAAGTGGGTTTGGTAGATTTGGTCTTGGACAGGTTTGTTTTCTCGACCAGTGACTCCTACAGTTCCAATCAAATTTCGAAGAGTGTGGATTTCTGATTCTGAGATTTGCAGGCAAAACCAAATCTTGGAGACCAAAGTGTTCTTCTGGTTTTTGTTGTTGGGGGCATCAATGGTGTTGAGGTCATAATCTTTCTATTTTTTGGTTTATATTTCTCTATGCAGTCTTGTTCAGAATTTGCTATAGATTCTTTACTTATTTTTATCCAGCATTCACTAGTTATGTCTTGATAGTGTTTAGGAGAATTACTTAATATTTGGAATTTTGACATTTAATTTTCTCTGGTTTTCAAGGTACGAGAAGTTCAGGAGGCATTAGCAGAAAGTGGGAGGCCAGATATAGAGTTGATTATTGGTGGTACAACTCTTCTTACTCCAGATAACATGCTTGATTTGCTATTGGGGTCTTCTAGCTACACATAAAACGTACAAACAAATCAGAAAAGTGTGGGAAGAAAATTAATCGTAGAAATATTTCTGGTACTTTGCAATTGTCTGTTAGCATTCTATGTGATATATGCCTCAGAAATAACCATTGGCATTCAATCTTAAGCCTTTTATATTGTTCTTTTAAGTTAGAATTTTGGCTATCATTTTTTTAATTTTTTGTTTGTCCATTTTTTGGTGGGAAAAAAGAGGGTTTTAACAGCGGGGCTGGTAGTTGTCTTTCATCTTAGATTCTATGCCATAGTTTGTACAGATTCAGTTGTAAATGAAGTCAAGCAGTTAGTGATTACATGCAATTTGATTGGTGGGTTATCTCCAAATCAATTGGCCTTCACATCAGATTATTTCTTCAAAATGACGGCTTCCCCTCCTGAGCTCCCGTCCCTGTCTCTTTTTTTTCTCACTTCCTGTTTCTCATGGCTTAATTGTGAAAGCTTGCTTCTTGGACTGAGATTATGAGTTAATTCTACAATTTCATTGTTGGTAAACAAAGATTGATGGTCTCCCATGAAAACTGATTGCGCTTTTCAGGCACTTCACCCCCCAGAAATATTTAATTTTCTCACGTTGGGTGATGCTAATTACATAATCCTGCAAGTTAACACAGGCATTTTATCTGAATACCCTTGTGATTCAAACAGAACTCAATAGTTCAGAGAAGACAAATCTCTGATAAGATTTATCTAATCCCTTGAGTTTTGTCTTTGAACTCATCCTGCTCTTATTGTGGTCAACCATATACCCTACCTACCATGAGTGCTCTGGGGGAAAACACTATACCTGTTATAGAATGTTTGGAATCAACAGATGAATTGTGTAGTTGCATTCTCAATCAGGAGTGGTTGGTACAAAAGCTTCGTAGACCAGTGCATTATTTCCTTGAAAATGTGAAGTTTTTGTTGAGCTATTTCTGGGACTTGTAGCTTCTTAATTAGGTGTTACATGTAGCATTTTCTCTCCCTCTCTTTGGGGAAACTGGATGGGAACTGATGCACACAGGTTCAAAAACAGAGAATTAGACTTGGGATCAGTCTCTCTTGTTTCTAATTTGAATAATCTCTGGATCAACTGGATATCCATTCAATACACTGACTTGTGGTAGCTCAGAATTCATAATTCTAAGTCTGAATTTGTAGATTCAATTGTTTGGACATGATCTTTTAGTTTCTTCATGGATAGAAGATATCTGCAATACAGTAAATATCTAATGCCACTAGATTTCTCATATTATCTTTTTCTTTTTTAACTTTCTGAATGAGATAGAAACTATTGTAGGGTTTCATATCACCTTACATGAAGATATATTTTCTTTCATCCCATTTGGAAGACTTTTCCCAGTTCCATATGTGAAAGAAACCGTAGGTTTTGCAGAAAATAATACAGGGAAGAGAACCCAGAAAAAACAAAATACTATCTATACTAAATCATTTTCCAATTGTATAGCATGTACATTATTGTGTGAACTAGCAAGTATTTTTTACCCAAAAAAATAAGTGTCTTTGGAGGCTAACAATGGAGCTTGAAGCAATCAGAGAGACTCACTTCACCTTGCTCTGTCTGTGTCTTCATCTCTCACATATGGCAGTTTTTTCAGACTCTCAGCTTGCAATTTTAGCCCTTAATGGGCTGGGCTGGGCTGGACTGGGCTGGACTGGACGACTAGTACGTAGCATGGTTCCACAGTTCCAAATTAGTGTCTAATTTTGTATTTATTCAGTTTTGTTATTTAGATAATAGATCAAACAACAACTTTCACGCTGATTGTCTAGCAAAAAGGTCAGAAAAGTTTAACCTTAGTAGAGTTTGGTGGTTTGTAAATCCATCTTCAAAGGCCTCTAGTATTTCTCTAAGAGCTTAACATAGTTCTTCTTATGACCAAGTGGAAAATAAAGAAAGGGTTTTACTTATCGGTATGTTGATATTGTATCAGGTGATTTTAAGAACCGTATTGTTCATATCAAGTATTATATCGTATTGTTCAATACATTTGGTGCTATCTAATACATACCTAGAAAAGAAAGAAAGAAAGAAAGAAAAGAGAGAGATGCATTGATATGTATTGTGTTGGTTATATCTAATATGGATATGTATCGATTATTGTTCTGTATTTTGAGATATCTTAAAGCATCTTCCTACTCAGTGTTCACTAGTTAAGGGCTTGTTTGGTTACATGAGTCTAGAGATTTCAAATCTCTGGATTCATGAATCTGAAAATTATACCCGTTTGGTTGTAAAAATCTCTAGATTCATGAAATCTAAAGATTCACCTTTTTATACTAAAAACGTGAATCTGCAGATTTATGGGTAAGGGGTGAAATCTAGAGATTTCAAAAAAGCTATACATTTGCACCAAAAATCACGTCAATCAAATAGTTTTTTAAGATGAATCCACAGATTTCATTCCACAACCAAACATTTAATTTTATAAATTATGACTCCATAGATTTGAAATCTCCAAACTCATGTAACCAAACAGCCCCTAAAGCATCCTCCTACTAAGTGTTCACTGGTAATGGACTTGATCAACAGAGATGCTGGTCGTAGCACAATCTTGAACCCAATTTATGTTTTGCCCTGATTAAACAAGTTTTGTTAAAGAAAATCTAACTTTAATTAGATACAGAGTTGAATAGTTAACTCATGCTGCCAAAGTTGTCTTTTTATCTTTAACTTAAACATCAAGCTACTATTACTCAAATTTTAAAGTGTTTACCTTTAAATCCAAGTAAATGGCTGATGTAATGGTAAAGACCAAAATCACATTATTTCAGTGGGATCCAAATGAAGCTCATGAATATGTCCGTGACATGAATCTAATGTCAACTTCATAGAGATTACAAGCTAGGTAAGTGTGAGATAATGATTTGACTAAACCAAAATCAAATAAAATATTAGAATCATTTCACTTGGTGGAACCATGTCACATCTCTTTCAAAATCGCTTTCAAACTTCTATCAACACTCATAAGTCATAACTGCCCTTTATATTACCAAAAAAAAAAAAAAAACAAAACAAAAAAACTGCCCATTTATTAGTTTGAATCCATCTACCATCAATAACCTAATTTTAAAATAATTAACTATGTAATCGTTTCTTGTATGAAACCGTTTTTATATGTTCTTTTATGGAGAGACTACTCTTTGTTTAGAAATAAACATTTGATAGACCTAATATTAGAATATTCTCAACTGTAAGCACTATTAAAAAAAAAAAATCTAACTTTTTGAATAAAGATATGGGACAGGAAACAAGATAAAGGGGTTTGCAAGGAGTGGGGGAAAGATGTTCTTGAGAGATTATCAATTCCTTGGCACAATACGTCTGTTAAAAAAAAAATGTCTTCATACAACTTTTTTCGTCAACCCATTTTTTAAGATCGAAATGATAAGTTGTTTTAACAAACTTACCATTTGTTCTTCTGTTTTCAAGAACAAAATAATATCAAAAGTGTTTTCTAGAACTGCTATCAAATGCATTCAATTCAAGTTTGGATCTTCTACTCTAATAGGTAGGGGATTGTGTCCCTCTGACATTATCGTTCTACCATGCATTTAAGAGGGCGTACAGCGTACTCCTTTGAGTATTGATAAATCATCAATGCTTATAAGTAAAATATTTTCTTAAATATATGGTGAAAGAATGTGAGAGAAGCACAATGCTCTATCCCAACTCTTCAAATTCATCCCCCAAAGGCAACAGTTGTGTTGAGCTTTATTCATATGACAACCCCGGAAGTTAAATAGCTCAAAACAAAATTATTTGAGCTACAAAGTCTTGTTTAATTCTTTCGTGGAATGAGATTTTATTTAATCAAAGATAAGATTGAGGTATTTGATATAATCATAATTGAGAAGCAGACTCTTAACCTTTGGTCGATTCTCTGTAGCAACTTTAATGAGAATCTGGTTCCAACCCTTGATGTAGTGACACATAAGTGATAGAAGAGACAAGGTTTGTATTCAAAATGTTTTGAGCACAGTTAGTCAAACTCGCTTTAACTCATAGTTTTGACTCAAGAGGGCCAGCATGTTTATTATTAGAATGGGTTGATAATGACCAAGTTAGGTGGGTTGGATCAATATGGTGACCCAGTTGTTCAATTAATAAAACCCAGAGAAGATATTTGAAAGTTTCAAGAGGAGACAAGCAGAAAGATATCTGTACGTATTCTCGTTCATCTGTAAGATTAGATGACCTATATATGGCCATGAATGAATTGGCAGAGCACAGCTCTTAAATAACTGATGCAGCACAACCAGAAAGTACTGTAGAAGTAGCGTGAACAGAGTAATCTAGATGAAATAGAAAAATGAATTAAAGCTTGAGCTTTGTGCGTTTATATTCTCCATTCTCTCCTCTTTTCTTCTTCTTCTTTTTTTCTTATGAGTGTTCTTCTCTCTCTTTCTCTTCTTCAAGACTAATTCTTCTAAAATTTTACTTCTTCCCCCTATCTTCTTTATCCTTCTATTTATTCTATTCTGTCCCCCATTAATAACATTTGCTCCCTCCACTAAAAGCCTTGCTTGATGTGATTCACTTCTTTAATAAACTAAGCAAAGAATCCCGAATTATTACATCCTTGGTTGCACCTAACAATCTTGAAATAAAGTGTTCCATTTTCTATGAAAGATGTTGAATTTACTGCGGATTTATGTATATGGAGTTCGTCGACAATTGTAATTCTATTAGGTTATGATTTTCTTATTAATATTATTTTTGAGATAATTTAAGAAATAATGTAAGCAAAGAGTAATACTTTGTAAGATGTGAGAGTGATGAAGTTTTTAGTAAACAGTGGAATCTCCTTTTTTGTTGTACTTATGTTGAATCAACCCTTGTGTCCTTGATTGTAACCATGCCGAATCAGCCCTCAACCCTAGGGTTGGGCTGGGGGAGTTCGGATCCTTGGCTCATGTGAGAAGTAGTTTTTTTGTTGTTCAATTTTCAAATAAATCTAAGCAAAGAGTATTGAGTAGGCAGATGTTCTTAAAGGGTTTTAATTTTAATATACATATACCATCAGGAATAGTGGTCTAGTGGTTTCCAAGTTCACTTTCATGGGATTTGGTAGCCTTCATGTTCTAAGTTCGAATCTCCTCTACTCTTTTATTTCTTGCATTGGGCATGAGATCGTTACCCGCTTCCATGAACTATAATATTAAACTACAAAATTGCATGAAAGTGAGCTTGAGACTATTAGACCATCTCCTCTTTTTGCTAAAAAAATAAAGATAATAATAGAAACCAAATCCAAACCACTGTAAACCCCTAATATAAATTAAATTGAATCAAAACCCAACCAACCAAATTGAAATAGAAATTCTCTAATGTTTAGGTTTCGGTTTCCCTAGAACACACTGGTAGAAAAGAAATGGCTTGAAACAAAACCAGAACTGAACTCATATACGGTAGGACTTTGTTTTTTACTCTAAAAAGATTTGAATTCTTGACCTCATATTATGTGGTGCTGGTCTTCACCAAGTCAGCCCCTTGAAGTCTAAATTCTCAATTTTAAAACCTTGAATTATCTCTACCTAAAAAAGAAGAAGAAAAAATGACAAACTATGTAAGATTTTCATATATTTGTTTAGTTCATTATTTCTATGAATGAAGAACTGAGCAATTGAGTTGGTCAGTCAATTGCTCAGTTGATTAAGAGCCTTTATAGTATCAATTCTCATTTTCATTCTTATTTTTTTATATATTTTAAAAATCTTTTTAATGTATTTGATATCTATTTTAAGCTTTGTTTTTGTTTAAAAAGAATAAATATTTTTCCCCAAATTTAGTATTTCTCATGTTAGTTGTTAAATATCAAGATCATCAAGGGTTAAAATTTTCTTTTACCAAAAAAAACAAGGTTAAATTGGCCTGACCTTGACGACCAATCATGATTGGGATTTTCAACCTCTATCTAAAGGGAATAAATTGAGATTTGTTCCGGTTAGTTTATGCACACTTTGATTACATCTGAGTAGTGTTATGTTGGTATGTGAACTTCAAACCAGATCAGAGTAGGGTAGAAGATTTCTGAATCTGAATTAATGAATTTAATGGCCTGCTATATTAAGATCTAAACCAGAATGCATGTTTTTTTTTTGGACAAGTTCATTCAGATTTAAAATTGATATCCAGATCCATGGTCCCAGGTAGGCAGGAACATTCTAATTTCAGCTTAATTTGATCAGTCAGTATAATTTGATGCCCATTTTGATTCTAACATCAATTCCAAATCTGGGTTGATTCTATATGTATGGATAAATATTTATCAGTTTCAATATTTGTTATCAAACTAATACAAGTAGACCAAAAAACTAATACAAGTTGAGTCATCCACTGCTCTGGGGTACGATGATGGCTCCTATTATGCTATTTAAAGGCAGTCACATTCCTACTTGGTCAAGAATGAAAAAGGCTGAATTTTGTCAAAAATAAATTATGAAAAATTGGCGTCAAACTAAACTTAATCAGCAAGTGTAAAGGAAAACAATTTTACCTTTATTAAATAAAACGGGTATCTTTTCTCAGACTCATCATGGAAAGCTGACATTTTTGAAGAGAAGAGTCTATGTTGCCCCTCGAAGTTCCCCCACCTGTACTTCTCACTAGATGCCTCACTATGATGCCCAACTAAGATTCATACATTAGATCATTTCTTTGTTAATTTTTCTTGTATTTATCAGAGAATCTCATCCACCAGAACACTAGAAATTTTGATAAATAGATGCGACAAGCAAATTACTTGGATCCCAACCCTTATAATAACAACGTAGCATTTATCATCTAAAATTGTCAAATTCATACAAATGGTTGTGTTTTTTCTGAAGCTAATTACCAATTTTCTGTACTAACCCTCTTCCTATATTCGAACTTAGAGCTGACAACAAATAATGGTGGAGTTAAAATTCTAGCCTTATATAATAATTTTAGAGCCTTACAATTTCATTGGGGACCTCAAGGAATTTAGATCATTACAAACATTGCTTTGAAACCTAACCATGTTGGCTGAGCTTTGGGTTACCTTTTAGGACAACATACATATAGACTCCCTGGATCTACAATTAATTACATCTATTATTCTTAAAAAAATCAGTTTCAAATACCCTTTACTGGTAGTATCATTATTTAATAGGATTTATAATTGATTTTTTTTATAAATAGTAAATGTAATTAATTATAAATTTAGGGGTCTATACATAATTTGTGCTACCTTTTATTAATTATTAAGTAAGATATTAACTATGTTCAAATTCCAATGTCTTTTCAAACCCTACTCAAAGACCTAAGAGCTATATTATTAATTATGAAAATGTTGGAATTACAATAATAGGCTTGCTTTCGTTTTTTTTTAATTTTTACATGCACAATGAGCATGAATACTTACATTTTCAAGAAAAATGGAATATTCTATTCCATGCAATTAATTTTAATAATGGTGTTTGAGTTGATTTTCTTAATAATTGTGACATTGTAATTTATTAAACATAATACATGCATAACTAAAAATATTAAAGAAAATATAATAAAAAATTGCCACTATACTAATAAAAAAAATTATTTTACTAATTAAAAATTAGTGAGAAGCAAGAACATAATGTCATAGTTTATTTGAATTAATTATTTTTTAATTTAGTAACATTAATCATTTGGTTTATTAGCATGGATAAGATCATGATTACATGTATATAATTAAAAAGCATCTTCACCAAAAATAGTACAGTGGGACCCATAATAAATTAAATAAACAAAATAGAATTTTAGGAGGAAAGTAGATCTTATATATGTCTAGAGACTCTAGACACAAATGAATCGGAAATGGCTCCCTACCCCATGAAAGGCTAAATAGCCTGTCATGTACATGTGTGTAGGTGCCACACTGTTCACAAAGAACTTTTGTCTTATCAAATACATAGATGCTCTTTTAAGATTACATCACTTAAAGGTGCTCTACTCATCATCATAGGACACAATTGGTTTAGCCTCTAAGAGAGTCACCTTAGACGGCTTAATATACTTTCACACGATTCACAGGGTTCAACAAGTAATCGATATTTCACGATCAAAGGTGTAGTACTGCTTGTAGTAGCGGTCCTTCTATATCGTATTAACAATCGAAATATGGTCGAAAGCAAAAATCTCTATTTGATGGAACTTCTTCCTATACCTATGAATTCCATTGGACCCATAAATGATATATTGGAAGAATAGGGAGGGCCATGCATTAACCGCACTTGTTGACCATTTGATCCACCAACCACTAGATCACACATTTGGTGCATGCATTCACTGTGTCACGTCTGCCACTTCATCTGCCAGGTCATGTGCTATGTGGACAATCAGACAAAGGCCTTCGTTATTGATTAGGATTGGTTCTAGATACATTGCTAATTGGGAGAAATTCTATGCTTTTGCCCCCAAATAGATGAGTATAAATACTTCCATTTAATGCTAAACAATACGATATACACTTCAAAGTATCTTAAATATTCTCATCGATGAAAAATGATCTACAATGAAACTGCCATAGGTCGCAAAAGTAAAATTTGCTCGTAAATGTCAAAGAATATAGCAACATTTGCCTTCTGTTTAACAACTGCAACCATTTAGAAGTAATGACATTCCCAACTTTCGTTTTACCTTTTCATTTATTATCCAGGTAGGGGTGTCAATTTATAACTTGAGTCGTTAAAACCGAACCGCTCTGGTCCTTTATAGCCCGAACAGCCCCGAACCGAACCTTAATGGGCCATAATTGGGTTGAGGGTTATGAAGCCCGCACCAACCCGAAACCGAACCGCAACCCGTTATAACCCGTTTTACAACCCGTTTTATAATTTTACATTCAATAGTATTTGAATCATTATATTACCATTAGGTAGTTGCTATAGACAATTAAAAAAAATTAAGCATGAATTCAAAGATCAAATAGTCATTTTACTACTTAATATCTAGATTCTTGATTTCTATAGAATGTGATGGGTGTCGAATCCACCAAAGATAATCCTTCTCTCAACTGAATTTGTAATAGCAGTGAGTAGGGCCAAATCTATAGAGATTGGTGAAGATTTATTCCTTGATAAAAATTGGGGGGGGGGGGTTTGAATCAATAAACTAAATAAAAATAAACGGATGTAGTAATTAACAAGAAAATCAGAATAATAAAAGCTTTCAATCAAGATTTAATTTCAGTATTGATTCTCTCAATTGATCATTGACTTAAAAACAAAAACTTTAATTTCAGGTAGATTGGTTATGGTCATTGAGAATCAGTCCTCTAACAACCAATCTTTCCCTACTTTATTGACAACCTTCGGATCTGTCCTTTGAGTTAATCCCTAATTAATAAACATAACCTTCGGATTTGTTATTTGAGTTATGTCTATTAATCGCATAAAAAATGAAAGACACAATCCCTAATCAGTAAACCTGAAAAATCCTTGTTTATTTAAACTAGGACATACATTCTCATAGCAAACTCTCTGAGGCATTGATTAACCATTCGAGCATGCAATTTATCATTTATATGAGAATAATAAAAATTATTCTAATTGACTAGGTATTGCATTAACCATCAAACAATAGATCTCTTGTTTAAGGATTAATACAATAACATAATAAACATGGAAAACACTTAAAGACCTGAGAATTAAAGAAAACTAACAATCTGAAGTCTCACAATTGGCAAAAATCAAACTTCCATTAATCTTGATCAAAATATGAAATTAGCAAGACATGGAAAAGAAAAATAAAGAAATGAAAATAGAAAACATTATGCTGTTCTTCCTCAAAACTGTGGCTTCCTCTTGCTGTAGCTTGTGTTCCTCAATCTCTGAAAATGCGTTCCTTCTTATAGGAGATTCCCGGCCAATTCGCATCATTTCCAATTTTGTCATTTCCATTGTTCACTTTAGCAATGCAATTCTTCCCAATTCAGTTGTTTCCTTTCTTTCTCCTTGCCCATTTGATTATTTCCATCTTCCTCTTTGCCAATGCAATGGTTTCTAATTTAGTCACTTTCCATTCAGCTTCTTTCTTAAATGTCTGATCGAAGAGAGAACGAAATATTTGCTTGTTGAATTAAGACATTTCACAAAAATCCTTCTAATTTGGACAAAATCAAATCTCTAGCTTTGGACATAATTAAATCATCCATCTTAATTTGGGCATGATTCTTTGATTTGATTTAAATGTGGCAATATGGTTGTAACCATTCTTTTTATGGATTTGATATCCAAATGCTATAACTTATCCATATTCAAATAAAATAACCGATTAGTTTCTTTAAAAATACAAAAGATTTGATATAATATTAATGCAATTAAGTGACCTATCAGAATGGGTGGGTTTTTCTTTAATGGAAATTGACCAATAGCAACTTTGCTTTCCATATAATTTTCTCTTTTGTTGTAGGATACTCAATTGTTTCTTCTTGTTCTTTTTCTTACACACCATAAACCGTTAGTCAACCCGAATCTAAATTGTTAGTTAGCCCAAACCCAAACCGCACCAAATCGAAACTCGCCCGAAACCGTTATTTTGTTAATGGGCCGTGGTTGGGCTAGGTGTTTTTCAGCCCGAATTGTTAGGCCTAGCCCGAAACCGCCCCAAATTGCACCGTTGACACCCCTATATTCAGGGAAGTGGAGAAATGGATGAAGGGAGGCATTTACCATCAATAGAGAAGGATGGTTGATCAAATATAACACTCGGCCGTTGAATATTTGCCTTCACTATACCACCATGAGCATATGATTTCCCAGTTTTTAGTGGTTCTTCTAGGCAATTTCTTTTGCCTCCTCTCGTCTCTTGGAATGCTTGGGGCCATTATAGTTTTCTTTCCCATCCTTATTGCCTTGCTCGAATGTTAAGGTTAAGCTGTATCTTTTTTGCGCTTAAGCCTACACCCTTATGGTGCTCGCTTCAGTAGCAAATACCTCAGTGGGAGGGTATCAGCCATCATCCGGTCCTCTTCCAACTCAAGGTGCTTGGCAGCTTTATTAAATGTTTTGATAACATTAACATGAGTCAAGAAGATCTTCATGTGCTCCCAAGACTTGGACAATGACCTGATGATTGTGGAGACTTGCTCTTCATTAGTCTTTTGGCACCCACATGCACTTAGCTCACTTATTATGTTGGACATGATGATTATATGCCTTATGGTATGACCCTGATGTATTTTATAACCATCGAAAGTGAGCCCAAGCTGACGGCCTCTAGTGGTTGAAGTCCTTCCATACTGGAACTTCACTGCCTCCAACAAAGACTTTACAGTTCGTTGCTTCTCAAATCAAAGCATCAGATCATCTTCAGGATGGTAATCCAAGGTACTTATCTTTCCTCTTCCAGGCATTGTAAGTCTCAAGGTTCCTGCGATGATGTGTAGTGGTACTTTTCTCAGATGGGGTTATGGTCTAGTTTATGGTTTACAGCATGTCTCGCTCTTCAAGGAGATATTGCACCTTTCGGTGCCAGATGTCATAGTTCCTCTCATTCAACTTATCTCTCTTGGTGAAATCAGCGACAATGCTCTTAATTAATGTAGCCATACCAACTAGAGACAATGCAAGCAATGATGAGTTCAAAATTAAAAGAATAAAACCACAAGTAGACAAATTCACACTAGCATGAGTAATCCATTGAATAAGCACTTAGCTATAAGAAAGGCTAGCAAACATTCAATCAAATTTTTGTACAAATTCATATAGAATTTTTATACTAATTTCATTCTGCGTTGAAGCATGATTCAATTACTAAAGCACATGTAGTTTAAGCTGAAGCTTGAAGTTCAGGTTCCTATGACGCTTTTCATAAAGCATCATGCCTTTTCAACACCTCTCTCTTTTTATTCGTAGTAAGTAAACCAAGACCCAAATAAATTGTTTTACAAATTACAAAAGCAAACCACAAAGTCATGCTTGTGCTATGAGGTTGTTCACACAAAAGGCTTTTATCCCAACTGCTCCCACTCAACCCATTAGGCTTTTAATGCCCAAACATCACTTGGAGTGTCGGGTTCCATTGAACACATAGACATATCACCTTTTGTCTCAGGCAGATTGCCAAACAAATCGCCGTCTGGAAATCCGTCTAGTCTTTGTGATTAGACGGTGTTCTATTTCCTCAGACATATCACTTTATCTGTCTCTGTGACAAGACGACGCCGTCTCATAATACGAGACAACGCTTTGTCTGAATAATTTCCGTCCTCATAGAAATGAATCCTAAAGTCCACACAGGACTAGATTCCTAAATCTCATAATTTCATACGTCAAAATGCATGAAAAATTCCAAGGAAATTTGTTTAAAGAGTACTATTTTCATGGATTAATAACTTCATGTAAATTAGACAACCCTACTAGTTTTTTTTTTTAATTTTTTATGACAGATGGTTTCATTTGGATTAAAAAAAAAATCCTTCCACTTAGATCATTCAAACAAGTATTTTTAGTTATCCTTCACGGGTTCCAAGAAAATCCTGGATCTTTTTACATTGGATCCATGGATTAACAACCATAATCGGGAGGAAAAAAAAGTGGGAACCTATGGCTTTGATGCCAATGTTGGTTCTCTACATGAGAGATATCATGATATTCAAGAAACACTTTGTTGGTGCTACTTTTGTCGATCGCCTTGAACCGAAGTTTCTCGCACCGAACTCCTCAGATCTGATTCGATCTGGTTTACTCCTTGATCAATCAACCTCTCACTCCTGAAAGAAAACAGAATCACAGTAAGAAACGGAGCCGATCTTCTTGATCGGCGTCTCGTCTCCGACGATTTAGTCAGTATGGAGTCAATGGTGTTCACCGTGCTCCTTCTGGAGCTTTTGGAATGCTAGTAATGGAGTTCAATCAGAGTGAGTTTAGGGTTTTGGTTGATTCTAGAGACTTACCTTCTCACGGATCTTCCCTCGCTTTTATACTGACTTTCCCGCTTATAATACTCTTTTAACCATGGCCATCAGATCATTGCTCCTCTTTGAACGTCTTCGATCATCTTAGCTTTATATCTCAATTGAACCCGATTGAGATTGGTTTGACCGGTACGAACCGGCAATGGATATTTTAGTTACAACATAAGCCCCCAAGCCTGCTGATCAGGTCAAGCTTGTATGAGACTCTGGTCAGCAGGTTTTATCCTTTTCATAAAAAACACAAGATCTCTTGTCCAGCTACTTATGTCTTTTCCCTGTGTAATTCTTGGTTTCTTCAAAACCTTGATGACGAAGTTACCGCATCATATCATCATTATCTTGAAAATCTGCTTATAATTATATCTCTCATGAGATCATGTCCTTCGTATTGGTTGACATTATATTACCGTATTCAGCCCCCAAATTATCTTAAAACCGGCTGAAATCACTGTCTTGTCAGATCTTTTCTGAATTTTCAAATACAACTTTTTAACTTCCTTAGCGTTACCGCCGCCTGATCACTGACTTCATCTTTTTCCCATGCATTACCATCATATTGCTCCCTTGTCTTTTCACACATCATCTTCATTTTTTCAACTGTTGTTTTTCATGCGTTAGCCGATTAATCCCACGCGTCGGTTACGAAAGGTAATGACCATTGATTTTGGACCATCGTGTATTTCCCCCTCCTTTCAAGAAATCCTCTCTAATTCTTTATATATATCTCTCAACCGTCGCCTTTTCCTTTCCGTACTGCTCGTTCTTCTTCGCGAACACCAACATACCTATCTCGCTAACTTCTTTATTACTCCTTTTCAGATTTTACCTTTTCAATTTCCTTCTTCTTCCTTGCTTATCTCCGCCATGGAACCCGCTTCCAATCCTTCAAGCACCCAAAGATCTCTTCCCAACCCGATATACCTTCAAACAGAAAGCAAATGAAAAATGTGTCTCGGTGCTTCTTCCTCTTCTCAACATGATCCTTCGGATTGGAAACCGGTCCCGTATGCTCATGATGAAGCCATCCTTCCTTATACTCCCGTCAACATGTCCGAGAGAAAAATGGACCCAAAGCATGCCGGTCCCGAATGGTATCCCACTAAGATAAAGAAATCCTCCCCGGATTCTTATTTGGAAAGTTACCATTTTCCTTCGATGCTAGAGTATGGGTTCCCGACTCCTCCGACCGTCCTTACTCGCTTGATCCCGGTGTTATCACCATCTACCTTGATCACCTTGATTCAGGTTTTAGAATCCCGCTGATTCCCATAGTTCAATCTTTGTTAGACTATTATCATGTCTGTCCTTCTCACCTTACTCCAAATAGTTGGAGGCCGGTTTATTGTTTTTTTGCGTTCATTCTTCGATGAATCGTGTCCCGTCTCGTTGATCTCTTCAGAAATTATTACACCTTGAAAGTATCCCGCGAACGCGGATATCTTCATTTTGCCGTAAGAACCCGCATTTTGGGTGAACTGGGAGAGAATCCAAAATTTTCATTGATTCCTCCATTCCCCATGACAATAAGCAATGGCGGGAAAAATACTTCTTCCGCGCTATTCCAAATCCAAACTTCCGGTCTCGATGGTGTCTTCATTCCTTGGAATCCTTATCTCCTCTAAAAGTACGTCCCGTGCTTACCGAATATGACCGAATAACTCGGAGAATGATTCCGACTCGGAACTCCCATAGATGCGGCCAAGTTGAAGACGGATGCAGTGTCTCATTAGTCATGGCCTTTTTCCAGGTAAAGATAATAACCGTTGTATATCTTTCTATCCTTTTGTAATCCTTACTCATTATCATATATTTTTGCCATCGAAGTAATTGCTCGTCCCATCCTTAATGTTGCCGACTTACGGAGAAGTGTTTCGGAAGAAAAGAAGTCCGATTCTAGGGTCATTAAACCCTCCAAGAAAAGAAAACATACCGCCCGTCATCCTTCGAAGAGAAAAACTGCTAAGAGAGATTCCCCCGATCAAGAGGAAACTACCCCCTGCTCCGTAAAGTGCCATCGAGAAGATGCCGATGTGCAAATTGTGAAAACAGCTTGCAAGTGAAATCCCCGGTCCCAAGATGAGGACCTCCGTAACCTCCAATACACCGAGATGTAGACTTAGGTCTACAGTGTGTCCAGCCTCCGACCGTGGCCCATCTCGGCTCAAAGAAGAAGAAGAAAAGAAGAAAAGAAATCCATACCGCCCCCATAAAAGTTCCCGTTGTTGAAGATAATCCATGTGAAGAAATTCCTCATGATACTTCGTCTTCCCGTAAAAAATGGTTGAGGACGAAGGTCAAGGTAAGGATTTATTTGACTATTCTTCCGACCATCCGAAGAAAATTGCTGAAGACATACTAACATATGCTGCAGGTGGTATTATTGAAGAAATAGCCGATCAACTATGTGATGAAAATATTGATGTTCCCTGTCTCTCCCTTGGATGTTGTTGCCGAAGACCGTGTAAATGAAATTTCCGCTCCGTTTTACCTTTGTCCATCCCCCGTGTTGGATGTTGCCGTCCCAGATACCGATGTTCCCGCTCCTCCGGATACCAATGTTCTTGCCCCCGCTGATACTAATGTTCCCCCTCCCGAGAAAAATGATGAAGATGTTCCTCCTCCCGAGAGAAGTAATGAAGATGTTCCTCCTTTGGAGGATAATAACCAAAATGTTTCCCATGGAATTCATGAAGTAGTTCTCCCGCAGAATAATCCCGTGCCTCCCGAAGCCCTCGTGGTAATTGTCCCTCATGAAGATCAAGAAAATATCATCATGCAGACCGGTTCAAATGATGTCGCAGTTGAATGTTAATCCCGAGAATATTCTTGGGGTAGCCGATCTCCAACCAGCCCCCGATCAAAGTTGATGATACCATGAGCAATGCTGATTCTCGGGAATCCTTTCCACCCCGAGGGGTTTTTAAAAGAAAATCACACAACCAAGCCGTAATTGGGAGGCCGCCAGAGAATGGGGTACAAAAGGCGGAATTCCTCGCGACAAGAAGAATACCGCACGGATGTCCGATTCTCGATCTTTATTCTCATGGGTGGGGGTAAGAATTAGACCTCCTCCTTCTTTTTATTTATTTAAAACTAATTCACTTTTGATCTGATTATTTATATTGTCTTTAATGTATATATATATTGATTGATAAACAGATGTTTTGGAGCCGCCTTCAATGCATTTTCTCAAGTGTTGGAGAGAGAGAAAACTTTGTCTCGAGAAAATGTCGAACCGATCAAGAAGAACTTCGAATTGGTTAATGAGGTACAGGATCTTCGAAGAAAATTGGGATCTTCGTAAAGAAAATTAACAAAGAATTTGAGTTCAGAGAAATAGATTTGATGAATGATCTTGATAGTTTGCATAATGATTATGAAATTTGCTCGACCATTGTGCTGAATTGCAGAAGAAGTTTCTATGTTGAGAGAAGCCGTTTTGAATCATAGGAATGAGCTTTCTCAACTTAAAATGTTAAAGGATGATGCCCTTGACAAGGCCAAAATTGCCACAGGTGAAAGAGAAGATTTTAAAGGAAAGTCGACTGCAGCCTTGGTCCGGTCACAAAGCATTGAGAAGGAAAAGAATGAACTCCAGGAGAAGTTTGATGAGATTGAGAAGCTGAATATCGCTTTAGAGTTGGCACAAGAATATCATGTGAAAGCCTTCAGCTCAATTCTCACTGGAGAAGTCTACTTTGGAAGATAAGAATAATGGTTTGGAGTCAAGGCTGAATGAGATGACAAGTGGAAAAGGATAATCTCAATGCTTCCTTTAATTTAGTTTCTAAGGAGAAAGAAAACCTTCATGCACTCCTCGGATGAAACTTTGAAATTCAAAACTTTGCCGCATGAAGACTTAGAGGCAGAGAGGAAACAGTTTGAAATTGAAAAGAGAAGAATACAAAATGAGAGCCGATAGTTTTAAACTCGGTTACCTCCTCTATAAAGGAAGTTGGAGATAATCCGACTTTCCTAGGGTTTTGCAAAAATATGGTAAAGGACTGCTCCGACCAAATTTTTTCGTAGATCCTTAAGACTCACCCTAGTTTAGATTTCAAGTTGTTACCTCCAGAGTTTCTCCCTTCTAGAACCTTTTTTGATCTTAGGAATCAAGCATCCTGGGCTCGATTGTTCATCGAAGATGATTCTGATGATGATATGAGTGACTCCTCCAGCTCTGGCCCAGATCATTCCGCCAGTGGTTCAGATGATAATGATGATGACAATTTACCTGCTCAAGGAGATGAAGATATTGCTGCTAATGATGCTGTTGATGTTGATCCGTCTGATAATGCTACAGATGTTGATCCATCTACAAAATCACACATATGAAGAAAACACTCTTTTTGCTTTATGGACTTACCTTTTTCTTTCTTTAAGGCTATTGTTAACCATTACCTTTTTCTTTTTGCCTACCTCTTTTGCATATGAGGGTTTTTCTTCTTCTTTTTTACTCGTCCATCTTTTATGTGAATGAAATTTTCTTCCCTCCTTCTATTGTGATTATTTTCATATTATATATATACTGCTGAAAATACCTGATCAGATAGCTTGAGATGTTGATTTAATACCTGATCTGACCTTTGAGCTTTAATTAACAGACTTCAATGTAACCTGATCCTTGAGTTACTTTCTGATTAATTCCGTCGTACTCGATCCAAATGATGCCTTAGAAAGATGGCTACCGGAGTCCGACTCGAAAGTCGGGATCACCCTCGGCACGGAATGATCCATGATCAGCTTCGGAAAGCATAACTGGCCTCGGAAGGTCGACCACTTGGGTCCGACTTGAAAGTCGGGATCATTCCTCGGAAGGAACAATCCATGATCAGCTTCGAAAGCATAACCTCGGCCTCGAAGGTCGACCACTTGGGTCCGACTCGAAAGTCGGGATCATTCCTCGGAAGGAACAATCCGGGATCACCCTCGCGAAAGGAATGATCCGTGATTAGCCGAGCGTGACCCGGCTACCCGAGCCTAACTCACGAAGAGTCGGGATCATCCTCGGCACGGAATGATCCGTGATCGCCTTCGAAAGCATGACCAGGCCTCGGAAGGTCTGGCTACTTGAGCCTAACTCACAAAGAGTCGGGATCATCCTCGGCACGGAATGATCCGTGATCAGCTTCGGAAAGCATGACCAGGCCTCGAAGGTCTGGCTACTTGAGCCTAACTCACGAAGAGTCGGGATCATCCTCGGCACGGAATGATCCGGATCAGCTAGCATAATCACGCCTCGGAAGGTCGGGCTACTTGAGCCTAACTCACGAAGAGTCGGGATCATCCTCGGCACGGAATGATCCGTGATCGCCTTCGGAAAGCATGACCGAGCCTCGGAAGGCTGGCCACTTGGGCCTCGACTGAAAGTCGGGATCATCCTCGGAAGGAATGACCCCGGATCAGCGTTGATATGGCTTGATCGAAAGAAACCGGTTCACATTAATGTTCCTTGGTTTAATAACGAGAAAGAAACTTTGGATGACCCTGCTTAATAAAATGCATTCTCCAAGAATACAAGAAAATTCTTTCTACTGATAATATTTCTTAAGGTGAACTACATTCCACGGTCGCTTCAAACAACTTCCATGAGAGTCCTTCAGCCAAGCATGTGTTTTTGCTCACGCTTTTGTTACCACATATGGTCCCTCCCGCTTGCGTAAAGCTTTCCACAATTCCTTGGATCCGACGCTGATTTTTTCCTCAAAACCAAATCTCCTACTCCGAAAGATTTATGTTTGATTCGAGCATTATAATACGTCGCTGTTCTCCTTTGATATTCCATATTACGGTATAAGGCCTTTTCTCTGACTTCATCTAAAAATTCGAGGTTTGCCCGTAGTCCCTCTTCATTAGTTATTGGATCAAATTCTTCATATCTATTTGATCCCACCATAACTTCCACCGGAGCCAATGCTTCGATCCATACGCCACCGAAAGGTGTTTCACCCGTTGGGGTTCTCGACCGTAGTCCCATATGCCCATAATACATGAGGTAGTTCATCAATCCACGTACTATGCGCTTCATCCGCCTCTTTTTTATCCCCCGCAAAAGTGTTCTGTTTGTTACCTCAATTTGGCCATTGCATTGAGGATACGCTACGGATGAGTGTTTGCATTCAATATGATAATCTGCATGGAATTCCTTGAATCTCTCATTGTCAAATTGTGGTCCGTGATCAGCCAAGAGAATCTTTGGTAGGCCATATCTGAATATGACATGATTTCTCAAGAACTTTTCGATTTGACTCGTGGTAGTTGTTGCCAAGGCTTCGCTTCTACCCATTTCGTAAAATAATCGATTGCAGCCACCACAAACTTTTTCCCTCCAGCTGCAACAGGAAAAGGTCCCAACAAATCCATACCCCACATAGCAAATGGGAGAGGATTAAGGATTGATGTTAGCTGCTCGCTGGCTGGTTCTCGAATTGGTGCGTGAATCGGCATTGATGACACCTTTTTACATACTCAATTGCCTCAGTATTGCATTCGTGGCCAATAAAATCCTTGTCTTAAAATTTTATATGCCAAAGCTTTCCCACCTAAGTGGTTTCCACAAATTCCTTCATGAACTTCAGATAGAGCATAAAGAGCATCGTAGGGTCCCAAACACTTCAACAAAGGGCCCGTAAACTGTTTCTTTTATATAATAACCCATTTTTTAGAATAAACCCGGCAGCTCTTCTTTTTACAGCCTCGCCTTTTCTCTATCTTCGAGAAGAATACCATCTTTTAGATATTGCATAATAGGATCCATCCAAGATATCTCTCGCATCAATTTCCATTATCTCTCGCTCGAATATGCCGGAATATCTAGCTCCTCATAATATACAGCTTTGTGGAATAGAAACAGATTTTTGCGGATGCCAATTTTGCCGAGAATCTGCTTCATTGTTTTGATTTCGAGATATCCTTGTGATCGAGAATTGTGTGAACCACTCCTTACATTGTGATACTTTTTTAAGATAGCTGACCATTCGATCATCTTTCGCACCATACGCTCCCGTGACTTGACCGACCACCGCTTCGAATCACTTTTTACTTCGATGCTTTGAACACAGAGAGATCTAGCTAGTCGTAATCCCGCAATAAGAGCTTCATATTCTCGCTTCGTTGTTTGAAGCATGAAAATTAAACCGAAGTGCATTTTGAATTACAAATCCGAACGGACTTTGTAAAATCACTCCCGCCTCCCGATCCCTCGCGAATGACTTGACCCATCTACATGCAAGGTCCATACGTAAGATGCCTTACTAGAATCTTTTTTCCTCCTCTCGGTGATGAAATACTTTCAAGAATAAAATCAGCCAAAACTTGTGCCTTTATTGCGCTTCTAGGTCTATAATCTATATCATGTTCTCGTTAACTCTACCGCCCATGATACCATTCTTCCCGCGCATCAGGTTTATGCAGTATTTTCTTTAAAGGCCGCTTAGTAAGAACGATAATTGGATGAGCTTGAAAATAGGGCCGGAGCTTCCCGGGTCGCTATTATTAAGGCGAAAGCCTGTTTCTCAAATTCCGTATATCTAGATTCTCGCATCTAACAATGTA
Source organism: Hakea prostrata (assembly GCF_041222555.1). Lineage (NCBI taxonomy): Eukaryota > Viridiplantae > Streptophyta > Magnoliopsida > Proteales > Proteaceae > Hakea > Hakea prostrata. Next base: position 40,386,128 of record NC_142604.1, on the reverse strand, counting down.
TGGCTTACAAAGTAGATAGGATTTTGGACAAGACCTTCCTCCCGGATTAACACCGCGCTTACCGCCGCCTTTGAAGAAGATAGATATATCCGCAAGCTTTCTCCGGGCTTTGGTCGAGATAAAACCGGTGGATCGGTCAACCTCCTCTTCAGCTCTTCAAATGAATTTTGACAAATTCCTCCGACCATTTGAATTCGTTGAGTGCATTTAGATTCTTCAAAGCCTTGAAGAATGGTGCACACTTATCTCCCGATCTGGATATAAATCTACTTAATGCCGCAACTCTTCCCGTTAAGCTTTGAATTTCCTTCATACCACCGGGAGCCGTCATATTTAAGATAGCCCCGATTTTTTTCTCCGGATTTGCTTCAATGCCCCTCTCGTGTGACCATGAAACCTAGGAATTTACCAGATGAAACTCCAAATGCACACTTCTCAGATTGAGTCTCATTCCATTTCTCCTCAATACATCAAAGCATTCTCTCTCGATCGACGAGATGATCAGATTTAAGTTGACTTTTTACAAGAAGATCATCTACATAAACCTCCATATTTCTTCCAATTTGATCAGCGAACAGCTTGTTCATTGCCCTTTGGTATGTTGCACCAGCATTTTTTAACCCAAAAGGCATAACTTTATAACAATAGCTTTCCCGATTGGTCATGAATGCCGTGTGAGGTTGATCCTCCTTTTTCATAAGAATTTGATTATATCCCGAATAGGCATCCATAAAACTCAACATCTCCGCCGACTCGATGTGGCATCGATTAGCTGATCGATTCGTGGCAAAGGATAGCAATCCTTGGGACATGCCTTGTTCAAATCAGTGTAATCTACACACATTCGCCATTTTCCATTATGTTTTTTCACCATTACCACATTTGCTAACCACCTTGGGCACTCGATTTGCTCAATGAACTCAGATTTCTTAAGTTTGTCCACTTCAACCTTAATTGCATCATGCTTTTCTCGATGAGAAATTCCTTCGTCTCTCATGCATCGGTTTGATAGATTTATCTATCCATAAACAATGCTCGCTACCTCCCTACTTAAACCTCGGCATGTCTTGAGCCGACTGTGCAAAGACATCTGCGTTTTGCTGGAGAAATTCTTTCAATTGTTGCTTATCCTGACCGCTCTGATCAGCTCCTATCATGGTCCCTTTTTCTGGATTCTCCAAATCAAAACAAATTTTTTCTAGCTTTTCTACTGGTTCACCTCTTTGAATTTTTTCCTCATCTCTATTATCTCAGAACCTCAACAAGAAAGGCAAGTGCCTTACCTTGTGCTTTCGAATCCTTCAAAAAAGTTGTGTAGCTTTGCCTTGAAGTTTTCTCGATCTGATTTGCATTCTCCAACGCCACTTTCTCGTTGGGAATTTGACCTTCAAATGTCTTGTCGAAATTATTGCACCAATAGTATTCAACGTTGGTCTCCCTGAATTATATTGTATGCCTGACGTACTTTTAATTAACAAAAATTTGGTAACCGTAGTTACCGTTTGTGGATGTGTTCCAAGTGTTATCGTTAGTTCCACAGCTTCCCTCTACCGAAGTAGACTCTCCGTAAAATCCAAATAGTCTTGTACCGCAAGGTTTTATCTTGACCGTATCCAACTTCAATCGTTGAAAAGCTTCGTAAGACATGATGTCTACAGATGATCCCGTGTCTACCGTAACTCTATGAATATCTCTATTCGCCACCTCAATGACTATCACAACCGCGTCATCGTGTGGCTCTTGAATTCCTTCCATTTCTTCCTCCGTGAAGACTATTTCCTTCATCATTTTGATTCTTCTAGGAATAACATGAGATTCAACAGAATTCACATACTGCGGCATGAGCCTTAGATTTTGAAATTGAATTTAAGTCCAAACTTCCCAGGATGGTCATGACGGGGACCGCTTCGTTGAATCCGCCGATTTTCCCGTTCGTTTAGTATTTTCCTCTCGAGAGTTATACTGAAAATCTCCCTTGGCTTGTTCTTCTCTTTGCCGGTGTTCGATTGTTCCACCTTCTCGGCTGATCAGCAACATTTCTTCTCGTTTCCCCATTTCTTTTTTGAACATACTGATCTAATCTTCCTTGGTTGATCAGTCGTTCAATTTCATATTTTAGAATTCCGCAGTCATCAAGATCATGACCATGATCTTTGTGATATCTACAGAATTTATTCGGATTTCTTTCATCCGCCTTTGCTATCATAGGTAATGGCCATTTCATAAATCCCCGGTGCTGGATTTGCATCGAATTTCCGATCTTCTTACGTTGAGAGGAGTGTAGTTTTCTTGGAATGGTTTGGGAATATCCCTTCGTATTGACGATCGTGAATATTTTTTGAAAAGCTCCTCGCTGTTCCTTCGTTCTCTCTGATCTCTCCGATCGGGTCTCACCACTCCCTCATCTTTTCTTTTAACTCCACTCGCTATCGCTTTCTTTTCTTGCTTGGAGGATGTCTTTCATATTTGCATACCGACATAAATAGTCGTCAATTCTCGCTATGTTTGCTGGTTTATTCATAATCGGGAATTCCGTAAGATGTTCATCTGTTAGGCCTCCGAACATAGCGTCATATGCCACCGCCTCATTCAAATTTTTAATTTGAATTGACTCGATTGAATCTCTTCATATAATTTCGAACCGATTCTCCCGATTTTTGGCGGATTGCAGCCAAGTTATCAACAGCTTTGTCGCTTTTCATGCTACTTTGGAATCTTGACAAGAATACTTTCGACAAATCCTTAAAATCCTTAATGGAGTCCGGCAATAAGTCAAGAACCAGGTTGTTGCAGATCCTTTCGTGGAAGATGGAAATGAACGACACTTTAAAATATCGTAGTTACCTCGCTAGCATCATAACAGAGTTGAACCGAGCTGTATGCTCCATTGGATCTGTACTTCCATCGTACATCGTGAATGTCGGAAGTTTAAAATTGCGCGGCAATGGTGCTGACATAATGTCTTTAGCAAATGGATTCTGGTTCATTATTTCCTCAGCATTTTCTCCGCCATCTTTATTCACCAATCGTTGGATCTCGATCATCGAGGACGCGAAATCTTTTGCTGATTTCCGATCCATAAACTTCAGATCCGCAATCTCCGATCTTCCCGTTTCTCTCTTATCTCTCCAATTCCCAACGCTCCCGCTTTTTTTGCTCCAGATATGACTCAATTGATCATCTCTCGGACGATTCTCGATCTTCGTCTCTAGTGGAATATAGTTTGGATCTGCACTTTCTCCCGATCCTTCCTTCGTAAATGATCTCCTTCGACTTCCTCCTGATTTTTGAACCTGAGAGTTTGGGACAGAAGTCGCTTTTGCTCGGGAAAGAGTTCGAGATTTTCCAACTGACAAAACCGGAACTCTCTCCTCAGGATGTACTCCGATCTGCTTGATGAAAGTTCTCATTAGATTTTGTGTCTCCCAAGATTTGATGTTGCATGCTCTCAAACCGCTCCGCAATTAGATTTGGATCTAACTCGGACGAGATGTCGCCAATGTATCTCGCTAATTGTTTCTCTTGCCTTTCAAACTGATCGCTTGGACGAGACGGAGAATGATCTTCCAAAGCATTCTCTCGCCTTTGTCGAGTTTGCATCATCGGAATTTGCGGCATCGGAACCACTTCTCTCGCTCTTCTTTTTGGATTTACTCTCCTTGGCTCCCTCTGGCTTGTTTCCGCCATTTCTATCGGTAATTCCTCCTCTCGCTCAGGTGATTGAGCCATAGCTTCTGTTCTGACTTGTGTTCCCACAGACGGCGCCAAATGTTGGTGCTACTTTTGTCGATCGCCTTGAACCGAAGTTTCTCGCACCGAACTCCTCAGATCTGATTCGATCTGGTTTACTCCTTGATCAATCAACCTCTCACTCCTGAAAGAAAACAGAATCACAGTAAGAAACGGAGCCGATCGTCTTGATCGGCGTCTCGTCTCCGACGATTTAGTCAGTATGGAGTCAATGGTGTTCACCGTGCTCCTTCTGGAGCTTTTGGAATGCTAGTAATGGAGTTCAATCAGAGTGAGTTTAGGGTTTTGGTTGATTCTAGAGACTTACCTTCTCACGGATCTTCCCTCGCTTTTATACTGACTTTCCCGCTTATAATACTCTTTTAACCATGGCCATCAGATCATTGCTCCTCTTTGAACGTCTTCGATCATCTTAGCTTTATATCTCAATTGAACCCGATTGAGATTGGTTTGACCGGTACGAACCGGCAATGGATATTTTAGTTACAACACACTTGATACTAGATTCATCATTCTACAAAAAAAAAAAAAAAAAACTCACCGGGAAAAAGAAAAAAAAAAAAAAAAAGGGAAAAAAAAAAAAGGGGGGCCGGGGGGGCGCCCCACGCTTTTCATCCCCGGTAGATTCCACAATCACAAGTAAAGAGAATAGATCCACAACCCAAATACTTTTTGTGAATAGATGGTCAAAATACGAGATCAAATTCAAAAGAAGAGAGCAGCCAAAAAACTAGCGTTACTTTCTTCCTTTCTTACGTTTCTTGGAGAGAGAGAGTGCAATGATTCCAGTGTATCTTGTGAGAGTGGGACGGTGGTTACCAATATATCCTTATATATTATAACCACCCATTTATGCATTTCCATAATTGTCTTTGGGCATATTTAAAATTCTCAACATGGTTGTTCTTATAGGGTTTAAATTTAATTTACATATACCACCAGGGGTGGTGGTTTAGTGGTTGCAAGCTCACTCCCATGCGGTTTGGTAATCTCCATGTTCTAAGTTCGAATCCCCTCTACTCCTCTGTTTCTTACATTAGGCATGAGATCATAGCTTCTCGAAACTATATTAGGCTACAAAACTGCATGGAAGTGAGTTTGGTACTACTAGACCATCCCCCTTTTTGCTACTCAAAAAAACGACTTCAAATTTGATCTGAAAAATACCACCCAGTAGCTTTGTCCTAAAAGAGCACATCCTTCACTGCTGACATATGGGCAAGAGAGAAACCTCCAATATAAATAAAGAAATATCCAAGAGAGAAGATATTTGGGATGATTAAAGAAGAAGGAAGAGGTATTCTTTTATAGCCTCTTCCTCTCCACATATTCCCACATCAGTCGATGTGTGACTAATATTACAACAATCTCCCACTTGGAGATTAGATTGAGAACCAATCAATCTCCAAGTGGGAGATTGTTGTAATATTAGTCCCACATCGACCCAGTAACAAGAAACCTACACCAAACCAAATCCAAACCACTTAAACCTTCTTACATAAACTAAATTGAATAAAAACCAAACCAAATCAAATCAAATCAAATAGAAATTGAAATTCTCTAATGGTTAGGTTTCGGCTTGCCTAGAACACACTGGAAGAAAAGAAAGTGGATTAAAACAAAACCAGAACTGACCCTACACTTCAGATGTGAGTCCTATTTCATCACATAAAAGGTAGAGATCAACTGCCACTCATACCTATGTGATCTGCTTATACAAAATCATCCTTAATGTTCCATACATGCAAAATGAAATTCTTAAAACTCATAAAGAATCCACATGTAATTAAGGAGTAATCACAAGGGTAGTTCTTGAAATCACTTTGTGATATATCTTCATTTTTTTCTTTTTTGGGAACTAAGGTTCATCTTGACTTATGCATACATTGAGTGTATATCCTTAAGAGGTAACTTCTCATATATAATTTAAATATATAGTAGGACTTTGTCTTTAAGATTTGAATTCTTGACCTCATACTATGGGGTGTCGGTTTTTACTGAGTCAAGCCCTTGAGGTCTAAATTTCCATTTTTGAAACCTTGATGAAGAGTAGAAAACCATGTATTATGTCTAACCAGGAAAAAAGGAAAAACGAAAAAGACATGATTAATCCATGTAAGATTCTTTCCATACATTTTTTAGTTCATTATTTTTATGGGTTAAGATCGAGTAATTGAGTTGATCAGTTGGTTAAGAGCGTTTTTTTGTATCAATTGTCATTCTCATTTTCTGATTTTTTTAATCCTTTTAATGTATTTGGTATCTATTTTAAATTTTGCTTTTGTTTAAAAACAATAAAAGCATTTTCAAAATCCATAATCGAACTTTTTATCTATCATAGATTCTAGGTCCAAGACTCATTCTTTTCATTTTTGTAAAAATCACTTCAGATTTAAATGTAAATTGAGGGGTGTGATAATAAATATATATGTGAAACAGCCGACCTGTTGGCCATGAGTTCCAATTCAGTAGTGTGCCAAAAGTGTAAGTTCATCAAAAGAGTACACAAAACCGGGAAAAAAAAACATCACTTGCATTTTTTCTTTTTGGGTCATCATCAATTCCGTCATAAGGACTGGAAGTCCATTTACCACTATCTCTATAAAGGAGGCTACCAACGCTGTACTTAAAAACACGACTACGATCCACCGGGAGAAATTGGAAGGCTTTTTTAAACCTTCCACAACACTACCCCTGCTTCACTCAATATGTTCTAACCATGAACTGCAAGAAATCCCTGCGATGCTCACCTTTCACTTGGTCCAATAAACATAAACTTCCAACTCTGGTAAAAGAAAAAACTTGATAGGGCTTTTGTTTGTCCATCTTGGATAACCCTTTTCCAAATGCAACAATAAAGAAGTTACCAGCTACCGGATATGATGACAATCCAATCATTCTCATCCCTAAGATTACACCCATACATGGTCGCAAACTTTTTCATTTTAATGCCTAGCAGTTTCACCTGCTATACATGTCAACAGTAGAATCGGCATTAGTAAGTGAAGGTAATGTTCCATTTGATTGCAAGCTCTCTAAAATGGGGACAAAACACACAATTCTATCATTTATCTTCTAAAATTCACATTCATAAGAGAAAAATTGAGGCTTTGGAATATAATGGTAAGTGAGTTTTATCTCCCTTTGAATTTGCTTTTACTTTTTTTGACTTCATGCAAAATTTGTTTACCTCTTCCAACCCTTTAGATCCATCTTTTATTGAATGTTTGTTCCCATGCTTACCCTCGAGAGAAATGTCATTTGGGATCTTTGCCCCCCCCCCCCCCCCACCATCCAAGGAGGAACTGAAATATGTGGTTTTCTCCTTAGGTCTGCATATTTAAAGCTCCAGGTTTTGGGATCTAATTAACAATGATCTCTTTGATTTTGTCCTCTCTTTTTATTTTTATTTTTTCCAAACTGCTCTTTACCTCCCAGAGTCAATCACACCTTTCTATGTTTCATTCCAAAAAAAAGAACATCCCAAGATTGCGACTGATTTTAGGCCAATTAGCCTATGCAATGTCAGCTATAAAATTGTGGCAAAACTTTTGGCGTTAAGATTGAAACATTTTTTAACAAATGTCATCTCTCCCTGCCAAGGGGCTTTTGTGCCAAATAGACAAATTTCTAATAATATTTTGATGGCCCAAGAGATTTTTCACTTTATAGGGAAAACTAGAGGAAGAACTAGCTTTGTAGCCCTTAAATTTGACATGTCGAAACCCTTTGACAAAGTCGAATGGGGAGTCTTAATCAAGTTATTGCAATTCTTAGGCTTCGACAAAAAATGGTGTAATCTTATTAACTCCCTAATCTCAACTGTTGGGAAATGTCATGTCAGCATTGCCACATCAACCTCCATTAATTTTGATGATAACAAACACAAATTACAAATGTCTACATTAAGCTGTGTTTGTTTAGCTCATTACTAAAGTGGAACAATTCCAATTCACTAGACCAAACTTACCAGATGCTCAACCCAAGTCAAGATCAATCAATCTTGGACAAAGAATCAAAGTCAAGATGAGTATTAGGTTCAAAGCACAAGAAGATGCGAAGATTAAATTAAGATCAAGACTTAGATGAACTTAGGACTTAGAACACTTTCACATACACTCATATGTAATCACATGTAATTATATGCACATTATGTCACTAGACTAACCTATGACATATTAAGAAAGTGTATGAGGCTTAGGGTTGACCAAAAAGACGAAAAATGCAAGCCAAGTCCAAGTCCTAAACTTGAATGGCAACTGTACTGCCGACGGACGACTATCTGGCCCAGACGAACGTCCGTTTGGTCATAGTGGGCCAAACGGATGATTATCTGGTCCTAACTTAAGCCCAATGACTATATTTTAATGGATAAATTTTGAGACGGAGCTCCGTCTGGAGTAAAATTTCACTGAAATTTTATATCCGTTGGGAGGTTGGACCAAGCAATTGAATGACTTCCTTATAAGCCCAATCAACATTTGAGAGTCTCTACCTTATCTACTGAGCTATTACTCCCTTACAACTCTCAAAGCTATCATTTGGTGAATTAGCATTGATTACTAGCCTTTCAACTTCATCCAACTTTGAAGGACATTCCAAAGTTGTCAAGCAAACTCATTAGAGTCAAGCTTGGAGTTATTGAAAGCCATTGGGACTTCTTGGTGCATTTCATATATTGAGCAATTCATTCATCATTGCATCACATTCACACAAAGGGTAAAGTGTCACTCCCCTTGTTAGGTAATATCCTTCACTTATTCAAATTGTATTGATTGTTCAATTCTAGTCTAGGTTGATTAGAATTGGCTAAGAGTGCTCTTGCCATATTTAGAACAAAGATTGTAAAGTGTGTTCTTGCCTTAATAAACATAGATTATAAAAGGTTTGATTTATTTCCATTGTATCGAAAGAGAATCACTGGTGCAATACTCTCTTGAGGCCAAGAGAGGAGTGGACGTAGACTTGTAAAGTCGAACCACTATAATACTTGTCTTGTGGATTGATTGCATTATTTGATTATCATTGAATACACAATTCACAATGTATTTTGCAATTAAATCAAAAAGTTAGGCAAGTCCACTAGTTGCAACCTATTCACCCCCCTCTAGGTTGTTTAACGTCAACTACTTATTTCTCTATTAAGTTCAATGGAAGCCCATATCTTTGGTTCTCCAGCTCGTGGTTTGTGACAAGGATGCCCTCTTAGCCCATACCTCTTCCTAATGGTAATTGAAATCTTGTCAAGATTGCTGAATGAATATAAGGCCCTTAACCTCTTTAAAGGGATTGAGGTAGCTAGAAGTGTCACGCACCACCTAGCCAGATCCGATCATACTTGAGTACCCATGGGGGTGATACACTACAGGACCAAGGTTTAGCGCCAGATCCATACTATCATACAATATAGCATAATCAAAGGACAAGAATAAATTAAAGTAAAGAGTACTAATCAAGGAATCAAAATGTTATTACAGTTATCCTTGAATTAAAGATGAATTATCAACCAAAGTTAAACAAATTTGACCATTAGAGTTAAAGAAAGGGGTAGTTAACAGTATCTATTGTCTTGAAAGGTTTCAAAAGTTAACTAGCACCCTCATCTATTGGTTGGGTGAGAAAGATAAAGCACAAAGATACAGGGGCAACTACTAAATTATTTGGTCTCTTCAATGTCTCAGTCTCTCAGAATGGTTGGACTCTGTAGGCACAGTCTGAACAGGCAAAAAAACTTGTCATGTAGCTCCGTGTCCTTTGTCGTGGGTCCCTCATAGGACTCATACTGCGGTGGACTCTCCAAGTAAACGGGTCCTCATAACCTGCAGTGAAATCTAAGAAAAACATACACATAAAAGAAATGAGTTCAATAGAACTTAGTGAGGTCATCTTAATTGCATATCAATCATCCATTCACAATTCTCCACACGAAGTTTTATTTATAGTAGTACATTGAATAATAAATGAATATGCAATTATGCTTCTAACTCTAATTATGAGGTTTCTATAGTAGACACGCATTAAGCTATACATCAGCCTCCTCTGAGAGATCCTAATCACTCTCCCTCAACAAGAGACATCTATTGGGTTCTCCACGGTTGTTGGGTCAAGTCACACCAACCTGTGGCTGGGGATTAGGTCAAAGTTCTCACATCACCATTTGGCATGAAACTGACGCGTATTAAGAAAATTCTAGGCCCAATGCATGGTCACACGGTCTCATACTATATATGGTCTGGATATCATTCCTCAACGAGAGGCATCTATTGAATTTCATTTCTCAATCCTATTGTCATCCACACACACACACACACACGAGCCCAAAGGAGTGAAGAAGTTTCAAAATCCCAAGCTTTTCCTCTCTCCCACGTTCTCAACCTCCCTCTAGCATAAACAATGTGTTTATAAGGTTAGAGGAACATAAAATAGGGTTTTAAACTTGAAATTCTAAATTTGCCCTAAAACTGTAGGGGCGGTTGACCCAGCCGATCAACTGCCTCTGACCGACTGGCCCTTATTCTCCTTCATAAGAAAGCCGATTACGACGGGCTTTAGAGGGTAGAAAGGCCTTTTCAAGGCCTGATCAATGGTACAGTTTACCCCAGAATTCGAGTCCTCTAGCATCGGTTTATGGGCATGAAAAAACCTCCTCTTTATGCCTTCTGGACTGACTTGTCTCCTCTTGAAATCCATTAGAGTTATCGGGTCTTCATCGTGGTCATCCACCTCCATAGGTTCAATTTTCGAACACCCGGGCTCAACTCATATGGTCCAGAGTTGTTGCTTACTTGCACTCCTTGTTCGCGGTCTTAAAACCAATGGGTTAAAGGGTTAGAAATCCAAGGGATTTCACAAGAAGGCCCCCTGGAATCTCCATTTTGGCTTTTTTTTTGGGAAAAAAAGAAAAAAAAAATTAAAATTTTTTTAAAAAAAAAAAAAAAAAAAAAAAAAAAAAACTAGAAATGTTTCACAACAGGACAAACAAACAATCCTATCTTCGCTCAGCATCAAGGAAATGAAAAAATATGCGGTCTACCTAGGAACGATCATTTCTATGGAAGAACGAAAATGAAAATTTTGCAATTCATACTTGACAAAATGAGGAAAAAGATGGCATCTTGGAAAGTGATAAACTTATCATATGCTGGCAAGGGAATGTTAAAACAACTAATTCTCCAGTCACAATCTCTTTATCATATACAATGCTTCAAATTCATTGTTACCTTTTGCAGGAAAATTGATTTCTTTTGCCAAAAACTTTAGCTCAAGTACCCTAAAGAGCAGAAACAGCTTACTCTAATTCCATGGAACCAGTGTTGCCTCCCCAAAGAACATGGAGGTCTAGGATTGAAAAAAATGGAAGATGTCAATCAAGCTCTTCTTTAGTAGAAGGATGGAGAATGTCAACTAACCTAGAAGCTTTGTGGATCCAAACACTCAAGGCAAGATATTTTCCCAATACAACCCCCTTCCAACCGAAAATCCAACTAAAGAAGGGGTCATGAACATGGAACAACATTTGCAGCATTCTACTCCTTCTAGGAAAAATGATGGCAAGGAGAGTAGGCAATAGAAGCGAATCATCATTTTTGGTTCAACCCATGGATACAACAACATAATGACCGATGAAATTTTACTAAAATCTAGGAACCTCATAATTATGAAGTTTGGACAATAAATGCTACGGTGGCACAAGTAACAACCTTGAACAATAACCTGCTAAGGGAGTATCTTCTTACTCACAATCTATCTCATCTTAATCTCTCTACATTGCTACATCTTTCATCAAACTCTGACTCCTGACAATCTCTTATTTCTAGCAATAGAAGTTTCACAGTCAAGCTGGCATAACAAGAGTTGTTAAAATCAAGAATTAATGTGTGAGATGCCACCCTAAATCCATGGTGGAAGTACTTCTAGAAGTTACCTCTTCACCCTAAATTCAAAACTTTCTTTTGGCAGCTCTTAAATAAAGGACTTCCAATCAAGACAATACTTGCACAATGGAGAAGATCTTCTATTGAATGTGACTTTTGTGGAAAGGGTGTAGAATCACCTTGCCATATATCTTTTCATTTTTTGCGAATGAACCAAAAGAATTTAGGCTACTGGTCCATCAGGCCTGTGAATAGATGGATTTGCACAACAATCCATTCTATACCTATGCACCTCTCTCATATCGCCTTCTGCCCTTGATAAAACTTCAAAACAATGGTTGATTTTCGTGTTCATCATTACATGTTATTATGTGTGGCAAGAGAGAAACCAAAAGGTTTTTCAATAAACATGCACCCGATCCTTCAAAGTATTACATTGCATCTCCTTCTAGAGTGGCACCCTACATCCGACTATAAGGACTATTGAACCCCTCATAACCCACGATGACACAATGGATGTTATGGCTACACCCACTTGTTTCTGTCAAAATATGCATTTTACTAAGCTGTTTCAATCCCCCATTTTGTTTTGTGCAGGAGTACATAACCCACAACTAAACTCTGCAAGATGGAGTGAGTCTATTTTCGGAAGGATAACTTCAATATATCAACACCGGAAGCGCCGTTATAGTTAGACTTCGTACATTAATAGATCAAACCAATAACTCCTTGGTCAAGATAGCTAACATATGATGCAACTTACAAGAAATAGTGGATTTACTTCGACATCCGAAGAACACTCAGTGGCCTATTGCTCATGTCCCTCTTTTAGCAAACTTTGCTTCATGTACAAACCATATAGACATCATTGCCTTCCAGAACTCTGCTCTATACTTATGATTCGCTTCTGTAGCATATAGATCCTCAATAGCATTAAAGAATGCTTGGAAGGTAGTAGACCTAACTAAACTATGTTACTATTTTTCTTAGTTATATAGTTTTTCTTTATCCCAAAAGAAAAAAAAGGTTAGGCCCAAGCCTAAGCCCAATTAAAGGGGAAGGAATTGAAGTTCGTTGGGGCCAACTTATGCACATACTACATCTAGGTAGAGGGGATTAGTTTTTGCATATAATTTAAATGCAAGGTAGAGTTTCTGCTCTGACCTTGACGGGATTTGAATTCTTGACATCATATTACAAGTTACAATATTAAAAATGTACGCTGAAATTGAAACCAACCATGTAAAGTAGTAACATACCAAATCATTTCAAAAAGCAGTACAATACAATTATGAAAAAATGGTTTCTAATTCTGTATGATATGGTACATTTTTCTTTCTTTTCTTTTTTTTGGTTGGATTGTGATCGGTAACTAAAACCCAGCCCTAATTACTGGGACCGAACATACAAGGGTATTTCAAGACAATAGAGAAGACAAGAACATGATAACGGAGTTCGGCATAGCCTACTCTCCGGGATTCACGTATGAATCCAATCCACTATATAGTATGGGAGATTACAGACCTAGAAGAAGAAAGAAAGGAAACGAAACACGATATAGTAACTCCGATCTCCAAAGACCACGAGTGTCGCCTCACCGCGATCGAAGCCCTCTATTATCTTCACCAGAACCAACAAACCAGAGATACAGGACCGAAGACGAGCCATGGAAGTTCCTCAAGCGGCCAGAACGGAGAGGAATAACCCAAAATGAAGAAAAAGGATTGCAACGGCGAGCCAACCCCAAAACCCTAATATAATTAGGTATGAACCATAAGAACCAAACCGGTTCGGTTCATAACTAAACAGTACAAATTACCGATTAACCCCAACATTCTCCCCCTTAATCGATTCCCCCAAAAAACTAACTATAGTGAGTTGGATGCGACCGCATCATCCACGATACCCGCACACACAAAAGAAAAACACGACAAAGCAAATAAAATATGCAAAATACCTAGACACACTAACCAGCAACACTAATGACTCCATGCGGATATACCATGCAACAGAGCACGGTAGAGAAAACCCTAAACATAACTCATAACTCATAACTCACCATACAACATGAAGAGCACACATGCACACACGGCATATATCTCAAACCGAGATAAACAAAATTAAGAGTTATAAAAAATTTGGGCAGCATCTCCCTAAACCGCAACAAATGCAAAACGATAAACAAACAAATAACCACAAGACACACACCACAATTTAAAAACAAGTAATATACAACTCAAAACTTACGAACATATGTACTAAAAAGCAACATCACCAACCCAACAAATCAAGACAATGTAGAAATTTAGAAAGAGGCAATGACTTAGTACCACGGCGAGGATTATGCTCGTACTTACCTTTTCAACTAAAGTGAACCATCGTTATTTTATCCCCGAGAAAGAAGTATTTAATGTCTATATGTTTGGTTCTATCATGATAAACAGGAATCTTACATAAGAAGATAGCACTCGGTTATCAATAAAGACAAAGTTTAATCTTCAAAATACCAAGTTCACATAACAAACCATTCAACCATATACTTTCTTTAACACATTTAGATGCGCAACAAGCTCGCCCCGAGGGACAAAGCAACTATAGGCGTTGTTGCACCTTCCAACCGATGCAATTACCGGATAACGAAAGAAATAAGAAGATAATGATTTCGTATCTACATTACTAGCATAATCGAGTCGGATATCCTTCAAGAATAAGATCACCAGGTGTGGACTTGAACACTAAACCTTTATGAACAGACCTCTCAAATACCTTAAAAGCCACGAGAGCAAGCCAATGTTCTTTACCGGGTTAGACATAAACCTACCAATACACTAATAGCAGAGCAATATCGGTCTAGTACATATCATGAGATACATAAGAGAACCTAAAAGACTAGAATAAGGGATCTTTGACATTTCACCTTTTTCAAAGTTATTCTTAGGACAATGATCATTTGAGAGTTTAAAATGTGCAGCTAAAGGAACATTTACATGTTTACAATCAAGCATGTTAAACTTCTCAAGCACTTTCAATAAATATAATCTCTGACCAATGAACATAGTATCCTCCCCCTTATCCCTATGAATCTCAATCCCTAAAATTTTCTTGGCTGTCCCAAGTTCCTTCATCTCAAATTCAGATTTCAGCTTGTTCTTAACATCTTGAATAAGACTAGAATCAACACAAGCAATCAATATATCATCAACATAAAGTATAAGATATAACACAACGAACGAAATGAGAAAATATAGGCAACGTCATAAACACTTTTCTTAAACCCTACACTCAACACAAATGAATCAAAACATTTATTCCATTGCCTAGGAGCCTGTTTAAGTCCATAGAGAGATTTCTTCAACAAGCAAGCTTGTGATTCATCTCCAGCTGCCGAGATGCCTAAAGGTAGTTGCATATATATCCTTTCTTCTAAATTGCCATGAAGAAAGGCAGTTTTCACGTCCAATTGCTCTATAGTCATTTTGTTCTGAGCAACAAGGGACAACAACAACCTTATAGTCTTATACTCGGCAACCGGAGAGAAAATTTCATCATAATCCACCCCTTCTCTTTGAACAAAACCTTTTGCAACAAGTCTGGCCTTATATCTTTTGGAATTATCAATTCCATCATCTTTGATTTTAAATATCCACTTACAAGGTAATAACCTTTGATCCTTGGGCTTCTGAACTAGTTCCCAAACCGGTTCTTATTTAATGAATCTAATTCATCATTAATGGCTTGAACCCATAAATCTTTATCTTTGGAACCCAAAGCTTCTTCATAGGAACTAGGTTCTTCTAACCCAATATCAGAGACAGAAATATCAGTCTCATGTGCAAAGTTGGCTACATACCTTCTAGGTGGCCTAACCACTCTCCTAACTCTATCCCTGGCCAATTGGTAACTACTCAGATCAGGAACTTCTTCCATCTCACCAGTGGAAGTCTCAGGAGAGGGCAATGGTCCACTCTCAATCTCAGAAACTACAACCTCAGACTCTTTATTACCAGAGCTAGGTTGAGGGGAAGTCAAGGGTGCTTTAGGTATACTAGAATCAAGAGTCTGAGCAGGACTTAAGAAAACATCACCGCCTAAATCAAATTGAGTGAAGTCGTCATTCTTTGATCAAGTGGATTCAAGTTGGTATTGTCAATGGAAAGACAAGAGAACACACTCTCCCTAAAGAGAACATCCCTACTAATAAAGGTCTTAACACCAGGCACAGTCCTATCCCATAGCTTATATCCTTTCACCCCCTCAGGATACCCTAGAAAGATGCTCTTTTTACTCCTGGGTTCTAATTTTCCAATGCTCTGATGAGCAAAGGATTCACACCCAAATACCCTGAGGTAACTAAGACTGGGAGGTTTACCCCACCACATTTCCTCAGGGGTTTTAAACCCTAAGGTAACAGAGGGACTCCTATTGATTAGGTGAACAGCTGTTGTAACAGCTTCACCCCAGAAACCCTTAGGTACCCCTGAACTGATGAGCATACATCTAGTCTTGTTTAAAATTGTCCTATTCATTTTTTCAGCAATGCCATTTTGCTGAGGGGTGTATTTAACAGTCCTATGCCTTTGAATCCCTTTGTTATTACAAAATCCATTAAACATTTCATTAACAAATTCTAATCCATTGTCAGTCCTTAATGTTTTGACTTTCCTTTCACTCAAGTTTTCTACCAAAGCAACCCAATACTTGAACTTTTCAAAAGTTTCATCCTTGGTCTTCAATAAGAAGATCCACACTTTCCTAGAGTAGTCATCAACAAGGGATAAGAAATAAGAGTTTCTACCATAAGACAAGACTGAAGCAAGTCCCCACAAATCAGCATGTACATATTCTAATATATCCCCAGATAAGTGAGACCCAGCTCCAAAGCTTAACCGGTGCTGCTTACCTAAGACACATGACTCACAAAACTCTAAGTTATCAATAACATCCTTGCCAAACAGGCCTTGTTTACTTAGAGCTGCATTCCATTGCATGTGTCCAGCCTAGCATGCCACACAGAGTGATATTTGACTCACTGACGGACAACAAGTATTGGAGATATTATTTAGGAATGTACTACCATCAAAAACATACAAACCAGACCGAGAAATGCCCTTAAACATACATGAGATCCCTTAGATACGAAAGACTACCCCCGAGATACAAGTTACAAACCCAAAGACTGCCAAGGCTACTAATTGAAATCAAGTCTCTTAAGTCGGTATGTATCTAACATCATGTAAGGTAAAAACAGATTATTGTGATTTAACAATTCAACAGAACCAATACCAACTACATCACATAAATCATCATACCCATCATAACTTGGCATTATCAACCGGACAAGTGTGTAAACCGGGTAGTGTGGACACATGTGATAAGTACAACCTGAATCTAAAATCCATCCTTCTTGCCTAATAACCTCGAAATGGTAAGCACCTCACCGATGTCTCATAGACATTGGCTTGACCATCTTGGGTCCAGGCATATCGAATGGGTAGTCCAACCTTCATTTCTCTTATATGCAAAACAGTTTCTTAAAATGTCCTACTTCTTGCAAAAGAAGCACTCTTGAGGTTTGTATCGGACTTGTTGTTCCCATTATTATTCTTATTGTTAGACTCATGGCTTCAATTACTTCCTTCCTGGTCTCCCTTGTTGTAAGAGCCCGCCCACAAACAAGGCCCACGCCCTTAGTCTACCGAAGCCAATAGTCGGACTCCTATTCTTTAAGGCATCAATCAATTGTTCTAGGAAAATGTTTGACATGCATATTTGATTGAGTTCTTAACAACAAGGTAATCATTATGTAATGAATTCAATAGGATAATAGACAAGTCCCGATTCCAATTTAGTCCCCCCGTATGGCTAAGTCTTGAATCAACTCTTAAATATATCTAGGTTCTTGTCAAGGGTAGTTGTAGGGTCCATCAAACCCATACAACCTCTCCTTCAAATAAATTTTGTTATCTAGATTCTTTTTTCTGGTATATCCGCTCAAGCACCAAACATAGGAGTGTTGTCCATCATCAAGACACCCGATAACCCCATCGTGATGTTCCAGAGCATGCAACCAAGCATTCTCCATCACTCATCCTCAAGACGGATCAATACTTCAAAGAAAGCATCAGGGTATCTATTGATCTAGGAGCTCCCGAGCCATAAGGCTCGAACCTTCCTCTCCAAATCCCAAAGTCCCTAGTGCCATCGAACTTCTCAATATCTACCCCGGAACCCCCATAGGAGTATCCAAACAGGTAGCAGGGTCCCTCCCAGTCCACAGCTCTACTAGAGCCTCGTGGTTATAATACTAACCACACGGGAGGTGTATCCTCCCGGTAGACCGAAACCCTACTTGGCTCCACTTTGAACCCGACAAGACACTAATCAGATATAAAAACAATTCACAATACCGATTAATCAATCTGAAAAATAAAAGATTATCTAACAAAGAGTTAAATAATCATTATTAATTAATCACAAAAAAAAAAAACATAATCTCGTATACAGACAGAGCCTAATAATCAGATGTTAACACCACAGATCAAACATACCAAGTATTAGATCAATATTAACAAAGAAAGTTAGACAACAGATAGTATAATGAGAGATGCAAAATTAAATGAGATTAATTAAAACCCTAATCATATCGAATTATCTACCATACCGATGCACCCAACAAAGTTATAATCAACAACAGAGCATACCACGTTATATGACATAAAACAGAGATTATATAGGACCGAATCATAGTCATAACAATCATATCATATGAGATGAAAACAATTCATACGATTAACAAATGACAGAAATTGAATGGAAACTATAAAAACAATATCATTCATATAACAGAGATATAAACAAAGAAAATAAAGAATTTAAGAAATAACCCGAGACAACCTAACCGATAAGCAACCCAAAAGGATTTAATTGTATTAACAATACCAAAGACGCAGGGAACATGACCGAGATGCTCGATGCCAACGGATCATGTAATCTAAAACCTCATGCCCTAAACTGTGGACCGAACATACAAGGGTATTTCAAGACAATAGAGAAGACAAGAAATGATAACGGAGCGGCAAGCCACCTCCGGAGTATGAACAACCACATATAGTATGGGAGATTACAACCTAGAAGAAGAAAGAAAGGAATACAAACACCGAAAGTAACTCCGATCTCCAAAAGACCACGAGGCGACCCGACAAGCCCCTATTATCTCACCAAGAACCAACTAAAACCAGAACGGACCGAAGACGAGCCAGAAGTTCCTCAAGCGCTCAAGAACCGAGCGAGGAATAACCCAAAATGAAGAAAAAGTGATTTGCATACTCGTGCGAGCCAACCCCAAAACCCTAATATAATTAGGTATGAACCATAAGAACCAAACCGGTTCGGTTCATAACTAAAACAGGTACAAATTACCAGATTAACCCCAACATAAACATATGGTACATTTTTCTGGTGCCATACTGATGGTACATATCATTTCGTACTATTTACACAGCAAAAACATATTGTACCATATCCATACCATTCTTGTATCGTTTGCAAATGTGAATACAAAAACAATACATTATGTTTTAGATGCCAAATCCCTGTACAGGACTAATAGTGTACCATTTTACATTCTTTGTTGGAATGACAAAAATATTTGCTAGGTTACCCTAAAAAAAAAAAATAAGACAAAATTTTTTGCTATTTAATGCCCCGTTATCCACCCCACGTAAGCCCTTCCCATGTCAATATTTTAAAGCATTTTTTACTTAACCAAAATGTTTTATCACATGGATCTAAGCATGTCTTAGATACCAATACTACAAGATTGAACATAGAAAACTCTTCCCCAGATTTAATTATAATCATAAAATTATGTAGTGCTATGTTGGTATGTGGATATCAAACCAGATCAGACTAGGGTAGATCTGAATCTGAATTAATGAATTTAATGGCCTGCCATATTAAGATCTAAACCGGAATGTATGTTTTATTGGCCAAGTTCATTCAGATTTAAGATTAATGCCCACATCCATGGTCCTATGAAGGCTGGAACATCTTAATTTCAGTTTGATCAGTCAGTATACTCTGATGCTAATCCCCATTTTGATTCTAACATCAATTCCAGTTCTAAGTATCCATGCGTTCCAGTATTCGTTATTAGACTAATATAATTAGTCGAATCATTTCACCGCTCTAGAGTACGAAGATGGTCATAAATTTCAAGAGAGACTGTTTCTAAATTTCGAACCCAAAACCACTTATCACAATGAAGCAATCTTACTGTTACTAGATTCTTGCTCAGACTCTAATTATAATGAAACCTAGTTTTTGGTCAATGTTGCTGCCTCATCGTCCCCCACCTTTACTTGCACAGAAGCCTCCGGCACAAGATTCACCATTTATTTGATAATTTTTCTTGGATTCTTCACAAAATCTCATCCACCCGAACACTAGAAATTTTGATAAATAGATGCAACAACCAAATTACTTGGATCCCAACCCTTATAATGACAACAAAGCATTTATCATATAAAATTGTTGAATTCATATAAATGTTGTGTTCTTTTTTGGGGAGCAAATTACCGACTTTATATACTAACTCTTCCTTCTATGTCCGAACTTAGAACCGACAACAAACAATGGTGGAGTTAAGATCCCAAACTTTATATAATAATTTTAGAACCTTAAAGTATCATTGGGGACCTCAAGGAGCCTAGATCTTTATGGATATTGCTTTGAAACCAAACCATGTTGACTGAGCTGTGGATTACCTTTTAAGAATTATCAATTAAGATATTAACTATGTTCAAACTCTATTATCTTTTCAAAACCTACTCTAACACCTAAAAGCTATATTATTAGTTGTGAAAATGTTGGAATTACAATAATAGGCCCTTTTTTTTTTTTTTTTTTTTTAAATGCCAAATGAGCAATGAATAGTTACATTTTCAAGAAAAAGGGAATATTCTATTCCATGCAATTAATTTGAGTAGTGATGTTAGAGTTGATATTCTTAATTATTGTGATAATGTAATTTATTTTTATTTTTTTGGTAGAATGTGATATTGTGATTTATTAAGCATAAATACACGCATAAGTGAAAAAATTAAAGAAAATATGATATATATAAAATTGCAACTATATTGATAAAGAATATTTTTTCTATTTAAAAAATAATGAGAAGCAAGAACTTAATGTCATAGTTTATTTGAATTAATTATTTTTTCATTTAGTAAAATTAATCAATTGTTTTATTAGCATGGATAAGATCATGATTACATGTATATAATTAAGAGTTTTTTTTACTTGCGGGTTTCGTTAATGGACAATAACTAATGTTGGGTCCCCTTAGTGTAATATATTACGTACGGGTCCCAAACAAACTAACATCATTAGTCGCTGTTAAGTATATTAAATTTCAAACGTGGAATGACCAAAATGCCCTAGGGAAACTTTGGTCATTTCACGTTTGAAATTTGAATATACTTAACGGCGACTAACGAAGTTAGTTTGTTTAGCACGCACATGTAATATATTGCACTAAGAGGACCCAACATTAGTTTATGGTCCACTAAAGGGACCCACACGTAAAAAATTATATATTTAAATAGCATCTTCACCCAAAATAGGATGACGGCTCACAATAAATTAAATAAAGAAAATGAAATTTTATGAGGAGAGTAGATCTTATGTCTTGAGACACTTGACACAAAGGAATCGGAAATGGCTCCTTACCCCATGAAAGGCTAAATAGCTTGTCATGTACATGTGTGTAGGTGCCAGATTGCCTCACAAAGAGCTCTACCTTAACAAGTACATAGATGCTCTTCTTAGTTTACCTCACCAAAGGTGCATTAGTCATCATAGGACCCAATTGGTTTAGCCTTTAAAAGAGTTACCTTAGAGAGCTTAATATAAGCTTACGTTTGACCCAAAGAAAGAGTTCTAATCTATGCTAAATTGGATTCAAATCTAAATACGCTAATGACAGGTCTAGTCACCAACTCGAGTATAAACCAACAAAATTGAAGGTTCAAATCGGTTTGGCACGAGCACGAGCTAGTGTTAGGCCAAACACATAGTTATAGGGGGCCAATGCATTAACTGCACTACGCGACCAACTAATCCATCAAGCTCTAGACCATGCATTTGGTGCATGCATGTGTTGTGTCACATTTGCCACTTCATCTACAATGTCTTGTGCCATATGTGGACAATCAGACAAGAGCCTTCATTACTAACTAGGACTTATTCTAGATGCATTGCTAATTGGAACGCGTATGCCTTTGCCCCTAATAGGTGAGTATAAACATCTGTATCAATGCTAAGCAATAGTACACACTTCTAAGTTGCATTCCCTTCTACAAAATAATAATACGAGTTTATGCTAAATAGAATGCCACCGGGAGGAGCCTTACCTATCGAAGAGCAGGGGACTGCTACTATGGAAGAATTGGATCAGATTCGTCAAAGTAATAAGAACATCAAAAGAAGAGCAGATGAAGATATCCTCCAAGAGCCCTGGCGGGGAAAAACATATACCGCAACACTAACAGGAAGTCAGGTAAACAAAGATACTAATGAAAAGATGGGATAGATGGCAAGGGATTCTCTACCGGTAATTCAACCATTTGGGAAACTGATAATGAAGAGGAATTAGAGCGCAACGAAGGGGAAGAGAGGATATGCCCTACCATTAGCTTGACAATGCTGAAAAGGTGAGAATTCAGGAACCTTGGAAGCAATCCTTGTTCATTAGGCTAGTAGGAAAGACGGAGGATATAAGACTTTGTTTGGCATAATTAATGTGTTTCGGAAACCGAGTGGATCTCTAGAGCTTATCAACTTTTAGGGAATGCTTATTACATTGCCAAATTTGGGAGAAAGGAAGATTATCAAAGGGTACTCATGGATGGGCCTTGGTTAATCTCGAATCATTACCTCTCTATGTGGCGTTGGGAACCAAACTTTAAACCAGATAAGGCAACTCTGAAGAAAGTCATTGTTTGGGTGAGATTCCCTGGGGTGTCAATTGAATAATTCGATACCTCTTTCTTCGAAGATTGGGGAGTCAAGTAGGGAAGGCAATCAAGGTGGATACTACGACAACGCAGGCTTTAAGGGGGTAAATATGCTAGGGTCTACGTTGACATGGATATCACCAAGCCTCTTTTATCAAAATTTAGATTGAAGGTTGGGTTCATCAAATCTTGTATGAATCCATGCATCATCTGTGCTATGCTTGTGGAAAATTTGGCCATCTTAAGGAGCAGTGTACAATGAATCAATGAGAAGGGCAGGTGTGAAATCCAGCCCCATCCTAACCCTGATCCGGATCCTTTGGTGTTTGTAGGTCCGAAGACCCGGAGTGGTGGAAGAAGAGACTTGTGGGCCCTCATAGTTGAAGATTTGGTGTATGACTCAGAGCCTATAGATATTGATAGTGATGCCCCTTACTTGGATACACTGTCAGTGTTCAGTGAGAAACTACACCTAGAAGAGGGGGAGCGTAGTTGAAGTACTTGATGCACTTCTGATCTTGTTCCGAAGGTATTTCTCTAATCTAGATTTGTTGATTGACTTGTAGGAGAAAATCCAACTCAATTTGGATCAGTCTGGCCTTCCATTTCCCTATCTAAAGTTGCTGTCATGGCTTGGTCGACAGGCCCAGTTGATCAGTCAATCGACCAGCAGATTATTAAATACCAAAATTCCAATTTCTTGATTATTTTAAGCCTACTTATTGGGACCTCGTAAATAGAACCCTACCCTAATCATTTGGACTCCAGAGAACGAGGAGTGAGCTTCCCAAAGCCATTTCTTGAAGTTGGTGAAAAATATTTGTCTCAATCATTGCATTCCATCTCCATTTGCTTCCTCAAGGTATGTTTTCTCTCTCTCATCCTCTATTCTACTCATTCCTCTACGCTTTCTTGCTATTGAGACCATGACTAAAGTGCTGCAACCTTGCAAACACTTGGTCATGTGTTTCCCCTTTCATTTCCATTAGTTTCCTTTCATTATTGCTATGCTATGCTTCCATTTCAATGACTAGCATTGCATTTCCATGATTCTTTTCATTTCAACTTGTTCTTTGATCTAAACTGATGTGTAGATGCATGCTAGGTCTGATCTGTTGATGGTTTATGATTCTAATCTAGTTCTTATCACTTCCTTAGTTGATTCCCCATCATTACTTGCCATTGCAACAAATTCCATTTCAATTCTTGATGTTTAGCATATAGAACATAGGGTTTCAATTTGGGTATTCCTAATTGGACCATTAGATCACAATAATACTTGTTGTGTAGTGTTCTTATACTGTTACAATCAGATCCGAGCCCCAAAAGATCAGTTTCGGGCCAAATTCACTATTCAACCCGTTACTTTTCATCTTGGTCGATCGCTTGGTCGACTGAGTCAATGGACCAATCAATCGACTAGATGAGGACAGCAACTCTATAGTTTCCCGATTTGCTCTGTTTGACCTCCGATTTGATTGTTTCCTTCTCTAATGTTGCACATATGTTGTCTAGGGTTCAAGCACTGAGTTGGGGACTATTCTAAGTGGTACTTGCTATTATTTTAGATTCGATTAAGGTAAGGATGATTATTGTCATAATTACATGATTTATGTGAATCTTGCCACTATGTTGGAAATGGGGTAGATTTACATTCTTTGAAGTATTCTAAGCATCATATGACTATTGTAGGGTACCTTACGACAGTAGCTTCATGTTTATTTACTTTTGTGTATCATGTCTATTCATTCTTGTTATTTACTTATACGCTTTATCATGTGATGTTATGACGTATCTTTCAATATGATGATGTATCATGTATGTATGATATGATGAAACTAAGAATGTGATTGGATAAGTATAATTTGGGATTGGAGGATGTCCTTCCGACATTTCTGTCCTTGGACATCGGAGGGAATAGTATGGGATGTTCTCCGAAGGTGCCCATTGACACTTTTCCGAATTATTGAATGACATACATAGGACTTGTCTAGATGTATGGCTAGGTTGTCCTTGTTGTATCAGACATGAATCGGAAGGGTATTGAGACCGAACGATCCGTGGTAGTGGTATGGTTTGATGGGCGCCCAAGACCTGTAACCAACCCGTGAGAGGACATAAATCATACTAAGGATACCTAAAAGGGGCCATTTATTGGTAGGGTTGCAAATAACTAGACTTGGGTTCACGGGCGCTCAAGACCGGTAACCAACCCGTGAGACAACGTGAGAACTTCCCGTCTACTATTTGTGGATAACCAATAGGGTTAATGAGTCCGTAGTCTGGGACTATGCCGACTATAATGTGAAGGATACCGGAAAGGATCACCCAAGGCGAGGAATGGACGTATTTGGATTTGACATGATATGACTAAGTAGATGACTTGCATTGGGCTAGGTTTTACCATGACATGCGCCAATACTTAGACCAAATGGAGGTGTGTGAGAGCGGTGACTTAAACCCCAACCATGGATTTGTCCCGAGGGCTGTAGGACTCAATTCCCCCGGCTTGAGTGATTGAGACCTACCCAAAGAAGTATGGTGCTATGACTTAGAGCATGTCTACCATAAAGACTAGCATATGTAGAGTTAGAATTATATTTGCATCATCTGTCTTATAGCATTTCACATCATGTTATGTTTTGTATCATATGACTTATGTATTATGGAATAACTATCTTGCTAAGTTCTTTTGAACTCATTCCTTTATGTGCAATTGTTTTGTTAGACATCTCTGCAGGTACCGAAGAAGCCGATGGCTTATACTTCGAGACGGACGAGGATCCCGCATACTACACTAAAGGTCTTGGCCATTATGAAGGTTACAGTGAGGATACCAAGGGTAATTACCCTCCGTACCAAGATTAGCCCGACTTTGGTGTGGGAGAGGCCTTGCTTAGTTTCCTACGTGTACACTTATGAGGACATATTGTATAAGACCGAGGAGACCTTAGCTTAGGCTTTATACTGTTATTTGGAACCTGGATCTGTAACTTAAACTTTCATTGATTTACTCTTAGATTTTGGATCTGTAACTTAACTTTGATTGACTACTTTCCGCTGCCACTGAGGGGGTGACTTCCGCTCACCTTCTCTCTTTTTGGATTATATATATATATATATATTTTTGTATCATTTTATTTCGCACTCTGATTATCTGTTTTATCTTATTCATGATTCTTTTATTATATGCTTTTACCTTAATTATTATTGTTCATGATTGTGTTATCGCGTATGTGGGGGCATGGTTGCTCGATACTTGATCCTTGGGATTGTGGATCACATACCCGGGCTTGCCTGTAGGGTACCGGCTGGGTGGATGTGACAACAGGAGGTACTTGAAATAACCCAAATGGGGGATGTTGCACGAGTTCCATCGATACAAGAGAATGGTAAAGGCAACTAGATCCCAAAAGGCAATTATGGACCTTGGATGCATGTTCAAAAGATGCCGTACCATAAGGACCTTCGTTGCCTTGGGGTGGGGAAGCGAAGGAGCAATTGGAGGGGTCACTGGAGCTAGAAGTGGTGGTTAGGGTAGGGCTTTGTAGAATCTGACACGATTACCAAGGGATCAGGGTAGGGCTTTGTAGAAACTAGGGATGGCACGTTACCAAGGGATCAGGCTTTGGATTTGAGGTGTTAAGCTCTACAGACCTAGTTTTTAAAGAGGGAGAGTCCCATTCCAACTTTGAGGTGTCAAGGTGACCATCTCAGGTGAGTAGACCTTGGGTTCGCAAAAGATTAGATCTTATTCTATACATGTTGAACTACAACATGCATGACACATGGTGACTAACATGCAGAATACTACAGGAGATGGCTGTTGTGTAACCCCACAGGCCCCATTGGAGGAGAGAGAGAATTGTAATCTGAATAATATATCTCCAGCTTATGTTGGTTGACTCAATTCAAAGACAAAAATGGATGTGGATCAACTTTCCTTGAGTTCGGAACTAGGGAAACCCCAGATGATCTCGATATGGCAAGTTCTACCGATTCAGGTATTAGGGAGTCTAACTCCCATGACAGGGACATGGAGCATATGGAGGATGCCTTCTAACCTTCTTGTGTTTCCCATGAAAGTTTTTGTTTGGAATTTTAGAGGGGTTGGTAGCCAAGCTTTTGGTATCTCCCTAAAAAATTACAAGAAGGAACACAATTCGGATTGTGTGATTGTTATGGAAACCCGTATCAATGGGTCCAGAGCAGATGAAGTTAAACTTTCATAATGATGTGGTAGGCCTGTTAGGCAACATTTGGTTCATCCTCTTTAATGAGAATTTCAAAGTCTCTTTTGTGACATACTCATCACCAATTTCCTTTTTTTTTGGAAGTTGAGGATCATACCGCTAGGTTATCTTGGAATCTGGTGGCGATGTATGCAAGCCCTTCGAATGAAATGCGACAACAGGGTTGGGACGATCTTCACGATATACTTGCAAGCAGCTCCAAAAACTCTCTTGTTATCGGTGATCTCAATGACATACTTAACCCTTCAGAAGCCAAAGGTGGTGCTCTTGTTTCTGCAAGGAAGTGCTCTAGATTCAGTGAGAATCTAAATTGTAGCAACCTAATTGATATGGGTTCTTCAAGGCCGAACTAAACTTGGAGGGGGCCAAAATGAAGGATCTTAGACGTGTCTATACATGGCTTGACAGAGGAGTGTGCTCCTTGGAGTGGAGGTTGGCTTTCCCTAAAGCTTTGGTGAGAGTCCTTCCTAGGATCAAATCTAATCACCATCCCTTACTGGTTGATATTCATCCTAGTAACCATCCTTGTTGCATTTACCTTTTAGTATGGAAGCTATGTGTGGTTAACACATGATTAGTTTGAAGGAGTAGTTCGTGATGGTTGGCGGGTAGATGCCAGCTTACCAGAAGCCCTAACCATCCTATAGGAGAATTTGAAGGATTGGAATATTAACTCTTTTGGTAGGTTGGAAAAGCAAAAGAAACAACTAAATGCCAAGCTAGGTGGCATCTAGAAGAGATTGGCCGAGGGTCCCTGTAACCCTTTCTTGATCAACCTGGAGAAAGAACTAAGAGCCGAGTTGGAAAAAAATTTATGTCATGAAGAGATTTTGGGGGCCTAGAAATCTAGTAAAAATTGGGTCCTCCAAGGAGACAGGAATACACGGTATTTTCACACTTCTACTATCTCAAATGGAGGAATATGATTGATTGCCTAAAGGACAACAATGGTGAGTGGACTAATGAGTCCGTTGTTAGAAGTAGTAGAATCAGAGGGCTCTACATGCCTAGAAGACCTAGAAGGTCTTGAGGCTACTAACTTCACTCCCATCTCTCTATCTACTGAGATTATTTGAAGGGTTAATAAGGTTTTTGAAGAAAAGGAAGAATACCCAATGGAAGAAAAATGAAAAACAAACAACATTTGAGACGATCACCAAATTGCATTTCAAAAGACGAAAAAAAATATAGAGAGAAAGGGAGGAGAAAACTTATTGTTTTCACTTCACTAAACAGAGAGTAAGAGCTTGAAAATAAGTTTGCAGAGGACAAGGAAGAACTTGAAATCACCTTTGCTTCAGGGTTCTCTCAAGTGCAAGGAGACTAAATGAAAGGAGAAGAAGAGGCAAAATAGGTATTTATACCTTTCATTTAGATTCGAATCCATGGAATTAGAAGAGAAGCAATCTAATGGTCCGGATGATGCCTTTACAAATTCTGAAAAGATGCCCATCAAATGATGAGGAAGAAAGAATATCTCAGTGATCCAGATCTCATCTCGTGAGTTTGGAAGAGAATCCTGTCTGATGACAAAGAAAGAATAACAATCAATGGCCAATGGAGGAGTAGTAGGATGGTTCCAGGAAATGCTCCCAGTGGAGAGGTCATGAAGGTTCACACGTGGACGGAGGACATTAAGTGGTGTTTCAATATCCCTATCCCCATATATAAAAAGCGCCTTTGTACAAAAAAAAAAAGAATAACAATCAATGCTCCAAATTCAAGGATCATTGGTTTTCCCAGAAATTCCCAACGAAAGGACATGAAGAAACTCCGGATCTACAACCCGTCGGGGAGCACTACCACCACAAAAAACAGAGGGGCCAGGGGTGGTGATGGGAGGGGGGTTTTTTTTTATAATATTTTCAATGGTGGGCCCCACGGTTTTGTGGCCTCTGGATAAAATTGTGAGTTTTTTTCGAGTGCTCCCCAAGAAGTGTTTATGATCCAGGGCCCATTCGATTGGGACTTGTCCCTTTGTACTGACCAATGACGTATCCCTATGCCCGAACACTTTGCTTTCTCGAACACATGGCTAGGGGGCACAATCATTATCTAATAATCAAGTCTAAACCTGGACCGACCAAGCTTGATACAGACCAACCAAGTATTGGTCGGACCACTGACAAAACAAGTTATATGACTTGTGCACTAAGTAACTCCAGCTGGTAGAGTTGAATCTAATTATTTTATTTCTCTCAATATGGATAAGACTCCTGATTTGGTATCAATCCTAAAGTTCTAGGTTGAACTCTACTCTTGCCCTAACAAGAATGATCTGGGTAATGTACAGTATTTGAGTTGTAACCAACCTCTATAAGATTTGGGATAAGAGTCCAGATTAAGTCAAGAAAAATGATAAACTCTTGGAGCCCAGTTCAGACTTCACAATCACCACATAGTTAAGGTAATCTCTACAGACCTATATAAACAAACACATTCTCATAATCAGGTATGCATTCTTTGGTTACCCTCCAGCATTCTGAGCTTTGCAACTAGTGTTCTTCTTTTTCTAAGATTGTGTGCTTACACTAACCTAATCGTCGGAGATGTTACTCGACCAACCTGGTTGAGCACTTGTTTTGTAGATCGGGTTCGTTTGCTTGCCTAAACAGGTTTTTGAAGCAACAGATGTGAAGCTGGAAATATTCTCCCTTTGGATGATTTATCATAAACTATTGGGAATATTATGACAAACATGTCAAGCTTTTATGGCGTTCGCCGGCTAAGCATGAGGCTGGTCTATTGCTTGTTGATCACACACTTGATCTCATTACTCCTTGCTGTCATGGGGCCGGGCTCACTTTTTGATCGTATATTCTCATGCATCTCTGCCTCGCAAGGAAAGACCAACATCCCCTGCACAGGGGGGGTCACAGATCAAAAACAAATGTATCCCTGCTAGTACTTTTTGCAGTGCTATTCGTACATCAAGAGGAGCATATGGAAAACTCTGCCACATATATATGGGTCTCAGCAGCCAGCTAATGTTGAAGCATTTCTCTCTGTGGTTGGAATTCTAGCAGTTCTGTATCACCCAGAGCTGATTTGAATAATCCTAGTAGCAGCTAGCAAAATATGTAGTGACAAATTATTCGACTCTGAGATTGGACTCCTGTGTGGGTCTTTTATCTCCACTGAGAATTGTCAGAGTGCACATTACTTGGAATCCATACTGGACTACAGATGAACAAATTAAAGAAGGGTTTTTACAAATTAAGCATCAGAAGTGCACACTTATATATATATATATGGTTAAAGCACTGGATGGTATCTTATCTTATTGAGGTCTCACATGTACAGGATGGAATCTTCTCAAGGGCTTCTTTCGTTCCAGGACACATTACTTCTTGCACTCATTGGTTATATTTTTGCTGGTCAAAATTGAAAATTTCCCGACATCTGGGTCTGATGGCTCCTTTTCATGGCAAGATCGAGGAGCATTTGCTGAAGGAATCTACTATGGATCGATGCAATACTCGAAAATCCCACAGCTGCAAAACTGAAATTTCTACACGGAATAGCAGATGAGCTTGAACGCATTGTAAACATGAGCAAGCCCGATCAGCCGAAGGAATCATGCACCATTAATTGATGATTTTGATGATGACCAGTGGAGTAATTAACTGGGGTGATGATCAAGATAAATGCATGCAGATCATAATCATAAGCAAGTGTATGGTGACATGCAACTGAAGCTGTAGTTGTTTAGACACCATTCATCAACTGTTCGACGAGTTTTTAAAAGTGGGTTTGGTAGATTTGGTCTTGAACAGGTTTGTTTTTCCCAACTGTGAGTCAGCTTGCAATTTTAGCCATTAATGGGCTGGACTGAACAAGTAGTAGTACGGTTCTAGAGTTCCAAATTAGTGTCTAGTTTTGAATTTCTTCAGTTTTGTTATGTAAATGGATCAAACAACTTTCACACTGATTGTCTAGCAAAAAGGTCAAGAATTGTAACTTTAGTAGACTTTGGTGATTCTTCTTATGACCAAAGGAAAAAAGAAAAGAAAAAAAGTTTTTAATTAGATTAGGTACAGAGTTTAATAGTTAACTCATGCTGCCAGAGTTGTCTTTTTATCCTAAACTTAAACATCAAGCTACCATTATTCAAATTTTAAAGTGTTTAACTTTCAATCCAAGCAAATGGCTGATGTAATGGTATAGATCAAAATCACACTACTTCAGTGGGATCCTCATGAGCCATGAATCTAATGTCAACTTCATAGAGATTACAAGCTAGATAAGTGTGAGATAATGATTTGACTAAACCAAAATCAAATAAATATATACGAGAATCATTTCACTTGGTGGAAGTGTGGAACCATCTCATATCTCTTTCAAAATTGCTTTCTGATTTTTTCCAACACTCATAACTGCCCATTTATTAGCTTGAAACCATCTAACATCAATAACCCAATTAGCTTCACGACTAATTTCTTTTTAATTTCTAAAAACTTGAAACTTGATCTTGAATTGCATTACATAAAAAAAATTATACCTATACATTCAATCTAGAAATTAAAATCTCACAAATGCAAGCAAAGAAAACTAAAGAAAGCCTAAATAAACTGAAGAGAGAAGAAAGAATACTTCTATTAAGCTCTAAAACATCTTCTCCTTTGATGGAGTATGCTCTCCTTTTATAGAATTTACATGAGATATGAGGGCACGGCTGAATTTGAATAAAACTCAGGGTTCCTATCTGACTCTGTCAATTAGGGTTTTGACGTACTAATCGCGCCGACTTAGAGAGATCAAATGCATAATTTCACCGTTGGATTTGAGGTTTAAGTAGTCGTGAAGCTCTCCTCCAAAAATCAGCACGATCGGACATCGGATGACCGTTCGATGAAGGGCTTGATCAAAACTGGACGGAGACATTCAAAAACGGGATTTTTGCCTCTTCCTTCTCTAAATATAATTATTTTTCCTCTTTTTATTTCTTTAATTAAATCCAAGATAGGAAATAAGATATTGAGGTATGCAAGGACTCTTTTCCATTTGGACTCTCTCAATAATATCTCTGTAGATTTGATTTAAAATCTCAGCCGTAGATCAAATTTGCCTTCTTTATTTCTTCAATATTTCGGAGTTGGCCCATAGTCACACATCTCTAGCCCATCATGCTCCAGATCAGGCTCATTTTCGCATTTGAGAATTTAAATGGACTTCTTGATGTGTAAAATAGCATGATTCAAGCTCAAAACTCCAAATATTTGCTTAAATCTTGAAAAGCCCTAAAATCTGCAAAAACAACACAAAACCCAAGGTAACTCCACTCTAAGTGTATAAAATGCATGTTTTATCCCTAAGATTTCACACATAAATGTACTCATCAGGGAGCACCACTAGAATCACGAACAATGCACCCACAACCCCCACGAGATTCGTTGGAAAGCCAAGAGAAATCACAGTTCAATTTTAGCTAACCAACAAGAGGGTAAGTCCAATAGTGACATCTCAATCTAGTTGCAAGAGGTACTGGAGAGTTATTGATTTGAGCAGTAGTAAACTCTGCGTGAGCCTTCAAAGCTTTATCCACAACTATACCTGGGTCCCAATTATTACCCATGAAAAGCAATTCATTACGTGCAAGCCAAATAGACCAACAAACCATAAAAGCCAACCCCAACAGATCCTTCTTGACCGAGCTATTAGGTAGGATAAGTAATTGCTACCCGTTCAGGAGAGCTGGTAAATTTGCTAATTGATTGCCTCTAATAACTGCATCCAAATTACAACCAAACCAAATAGCTCTCGTATATGGGCAATCAAAAAGCATGTGATCAGTTGTTTCACAATCACACCCACATCTTTTACAGCCAGGATCCACCTTGATTTGTCCGCAAAAGATTATCTATAGTAGGGATACCTTGATTTGCTGTTTTCAAACAAAAGCTTTAACCTTTGGTAGGCATTTGCTTTTCCAGATAGTCATCCATCCCTGGGACTGAATTTGTGTCCAATAATGTTGTCTGGATGATGATGCTTCAAGACTCATTTGGTCATCTCTTTGATTAGACAAAATATGATAATAGCTTTTAACAGAAAACTGACAATTCTTTGACCCACCCCATATCAGTTTATTCCTGGAAAAAAAAACCTCCTTAATTTGATATTCAAAATGACCTGCACTTCTCTTGGAGAAAATAATTGATTAAGTAGGCCATGATTCCAAGTAGGTTATCCACTATTTATCAGATCTAAAACCTTAGATACCTCAACTCCAATAGGCTTTGGGGATTGAATTTTAAAGCCAGGCAAATCTGGAATCCATCTAGAATTCCATACATCAATTGTAGAGCCATCTCCAATCGACCAAATAAGCCCCACTTCAAGACACTCTCTCCCTTTTAGAAGATTTTCCACGCCCACGAAGGCTTGTTTCCTTTCCTAGCTGTCTAAAAATCCGTTGTAGGGAAATAAATAGCCTTAATGAACTTTCCCCAAAGAGACCCTTGATCTATGAATAACCTCCATGCTACTTTGGATAATAAAGCTATGTTATGAATAATAGGATCACGAAAGCCAAGGCCCCCTTTCTCCTTTGATTTATACAATCGAGTCCAAGAAATCCAATGTAACCTCATTTTTTCTTCTTCCGACCCCAGTAAAAGTTTGACATTGCTTTTTAACAAATTTACCATCAATTCTTCTGTTTTTCAAGAACAAAAGAATGCTAAAACTATTCTCTAGAGTTACTATCAAATGCATCCGATTTGTGTCTGGATCCTTTACTTTTTTAGGTATTTGATATAATCATAATTGAGAAGCAGACTCCTAACCTTTGGCCGACTCTCTGTAGAAACTTTAACGAGAAGCAATTTAAGTTCTGACCTTTGATGTAGTGACACATAAGTGATAGAAGAGACAAGGGTTGTATTCAAATTGTTTGGAGCACAGTTAGTCAAACTCGCTTTAACTCATAGTTTTGAATCAGAGCCAAAGTGCTTATTATTAAAAGGGATTGATAACTTTAAGGTCATCGAATTAGGTGGGCTGGATCAATATGGTGACCAAGTCATTCAATTAATAAAACCCAGAGAAGAAATTTGGAAGTTTCATGAGGAGACAAGCAGAAAGATATCTGCAGATATCTGTAAGTATTGTCGTTGATCTGTAAGATTAGATGACCTATATATGGCCATGAATGAATTGACAGAGCACAGTTCTTAAATAACATTTGCTCCCTCCACTAGTCATGAAAGCCTTGCCTGATGTGATTCACTTCTCTGATAAAGCTAAGTAAAGAATCCTGAGTTATTACATCCTTGGTTGCACCTAACAATCTTGAAATAAAGCGTTCCATTTCAATGAGAGATGTTGAGTTTTGGTGTATGTTTGTCTACAATTGTAACTGGATCAGGTTCTTGGTTCTCTTATTAATATTGTCTTTGAGATGATTTAAGAAGTAAGGCAATGCAAAGAGTAACACTTTGTAAGGTGTAAGAGTGATGAAATTTATAGAAAATAGTGGAACCTTTGTTTTTTTTTCATACTCATGCTGAATCAACCATTACATCCTTGGTTGTACCTATGCTGAATCGACCCTCAACCCTAGGGTTGGGCTAGGGGAGTTAAGATCCTTGGCTCATGGGAGATGTAATTCTTTTGTTGTTCAATTTTCTAATAGAGTTAAATAGAGAGTCTTGAGTAAGTGGTTGTTCTTAGAGGGTTTAAATTTAGTTTGTATGTACCATTGGGGGTGGTGGTTTAGTGGTTCCAAACTCACTCCCATGCAGTTTGGTAACCTCAATGTTTTGAGTTCGAATCCCCTTTGCTCCTCTATTTCTTACATTGGGCAAGGACACTGGTGTGTTCTTTGACCTCGCATGGGATCATTACCAGTTTTACGGACTATACTAGGCTAGCAAACCATATGG
This sequence comes from Hakea prostrata, assembly GCF_041222555.1. Classification (NCBI taxonomy): domain Eukaryota; kingdom Viridiplantae; phylum Streptophyta; class Magnoliopsida; order Proteales; family Proteaceae; genus Hakea; species Hakea prostrata. Next base: position 40,351,350 of record NC_142604.1, on the reverse strand, counting down.
GAGTGAGTTTAGAACCACTAGACCGCCACCTCTTTTTGCTACAATTTTTTTTTTATTATTATTAATTTACATATGAATATAGTTAGGGATATAGAGCTGAGCCTAGATTGAGAAGTGAAAATTTCAATCCAAATCAAAGTGTAAGGGGTTGTATGGTAACGCTCCCAGCACACTTATTTTGTGCCATTTGCCATTTTGGCACAAAAGTTGTCAAAATCTTATATGGTTACTACAACAAATCAGGGCTAAAACATGATCTTTTAGAAGTCTGTAACTTAAATAGGATGCAGCTAAAAACTGGCTCTTTAAGTTGTTATATGAACATAGAGGACTTCCTTGTATTGAAACCATGTCTCACTCTAGATGTAGGTACCAAACTTAATATCTAAATATTTTATTTTATCATAAAAAAAAAAAAAAAAAAAAAACAAAACAAAAAACAAATTAGGGCTTTTGCAATGGAAAATTACCGTGGCAAAAGCCCATAAACCGTAACAAATATTTCAACCCGACGATAACTTTTCGTCGGCATTCTTCTGTTAGAAAGCCGTCGTAAAGATTTGCGACAGAAATTGGTGGGGGTCGGTTCTATTATATTTAGCCATGGTAATTGGTTGTATGCTACGACACGGGGTCCCATGGCTTTGTTTTCACTACGGAAATTTTCTACCTTCACAAATAGTTTTTTTTTTTTTTGTTTTCTCTCAATTTTTCCCTGAAACAACATTCTCATTTTCACATCCCCCCCCCCCCCCCCCCTTTTTCTCTCTCTCTCTCTCTGGATTTCACTAAGGAGAGTCATTTCACACATGTCACTCAGGATTATAATCATGGTGGTGAGTAGGGGTGTCAATTTGTAGTCCAAACCATTAAAATCGAACTGAACCGGACCATTATAGCCCGAACTGGCCCGCACCGAACCTTAATAAGCTATGTTTGGGCTAAGGGTGACAGAACCCGCAACCCATTTTATAGTTTAACATTAAATATTGTTTGAATCATCATGTTACGACTAAGTAGTTGGTATAGACTATCAGAAAAATTAAATATGAATTCAAATTTTAAATAGTCATTCTACTACTTATAAGAGACAATTAGAAAGATTAAGTATGAATGTCCGAATGTGCAAAGTTTATTTAATTAAGTAAATATTTATCAAGTGTGAGAATGTTGATTAAGTATGATTATATTTATCGATAGGTAATTTCTTTTGCATATCAACTAATACCAACCCAAAAAAGAGACGGAATCATAGAAGGGGAAAAAAAATCAATGTTCTCACAAAATAAGAATCCCATCTCAAGACAATCAATCATAGCACAAGTTAGAATTTAAAAAGGTTTTTGGTTTGAAGATTTGTTTCAAGACTATCTAGTAGAGACCAAGGAATGAGTTTGCAGTTTCTATGTTACTACTTATTATTTGAGTTATTGATTTCTATAAAGTGGGTGGGATTTCTACAATATGAAATGACTTTTCATATTTTATGAAAATTGATCAATAAAAATTTTGTTTTCCATAGAATTTTGGCTCTTGTTATAGGATGCTCGACTTCTTATTTTTATTATTTTTCTTGCATACCATAAATTATTAGCCCAAACCTTTAGTCAACCGAGTATAGCCGTTAGTCCAAACTCAAACCACACCAAACCGAAATAGGTTCGAAACCGCCCGAAACCGCACCGTTGACATCCCTAGTGGTGAGCAACATCGTGGTCATGAATATCCTGATACGAGCTACCACCGGAAGGGGAAGGGCCATGGGAAGCAACAACAACACAAAGGTGGTTATGACGATGTTACAATTTTGCACGGATCTTATGGTTACAAATCCTACGGTTCTTATGGTTTTGGATCCTATGATTTTTATGTAAATCCTTCAGATCCGGTGGACAACTTAATAGAAGTTTTCGCCCACATATGATTTGGTTTATATGAGTTTTCAGATTTATAGTTTCGCAGCTTTCGCCCACATATAGTCGAACATTGTTCGATTAATAACATTAGTTTAAGTTTTGTTTTAGGTCAAAATAACACTCCCAATGTGTTATTAGCCTCAAATTAAGCTCCACGGCAAATTTCAAGTTAAAATGACCCCAAATGTCCCTCGAAACGGGGGGTCGATTTTTCATTGAATCCCCTCAAAAAGTAGCCCGAAATTTCGGCTGATGTCGCTATGTCAATGGCTGGCGAAATTTAAAAAGGGTTTTTAATTCGATATGATATGGTACTGATTTTTGGTGCCATACTGACGTTATATATCATTTCGTATTATTTATATACCAAAAACATATTATACTATATTCATACTGTTTTTATGTCAATTCCATATTATTTTGAAGCCGTACAAAAACCATACCGGTTTGCAAATGTGAATACAAAAATGACATATTCTATTTTAGATACGAAAGTTGTGTACCGTACCAATACTGTACCATTTTACACCCCTATTGTGATTGAAAATAATATTTTCTATTTAATTCCTCGTTATCCACCCTTTAACCCTTTCCCCTGTTAATATTTTAAAGCAATTATCACATGGATCTAACCATGTCTTAGATATCAACACTATAAATTAAAATTAAACATAGAAAACTCTTCCCCAAATCTAGATCATAATCATAAAATTATCTAGTGTTATGTTGGTGTGTGGACATCAAACCAGATCAGATAGTAGGGTAGATCTGAATCTGAATTAATGAATTTAATGGCCTGCCTTATTAAGAACTAAACTAGAATGTATGTTTTTTTTGGACAAGTTCATTCAGAATTAATATTAATGTCCAGATCCATGGTCTTAGGAAGGCATTATAATCTGCTGTTGATCCTCATTTTGATTCTAACCTCAATTCCAATTCTGGGTGGCCCTGTATCTATCCGTTTCAATACTCGTTATCAGACAAATACAAGTCGAGTTTTCCACCGCTCTGAAGTATGAAGATGGTTATAATATACGCAATCACATTCTTGCTTTCAAGAGAGACTAATTCTAAATTTTCGAACCCAAAACCATTTAATCAAAATGAAGCAATCTTACCGACTTTATGTACTAATCCTCCAATATCCGAACTTTAAACCGGTAACAAACACTGGTGGAGTTAAGATCCCAAACCTTATACAATAATTTTAGAACCTGACAATGTCATTGGGGACCTCAAGGAACCTAGATCTTTACAGACATTGCTCGGAAACCTAACCACGTTGACTGAGCTTTCGGTTATCTTTCCCTAATTATTAATTAAGATATTAATTATGTTCGAACTCCAATGTCTTTTCAAACCCTACTCTAAGACCTAAGAGCTATATTATTAATTATGATAATGTTGGAATTACAATAATAGGCATGCTTTCATTATTTTTTTATTTTTACATGCACAATGAGCAATGAATAGTTACATTTTTCAAGAAAAATGGAATATTCTATTCCATGCAAATAATTTTAATAATGGTGTTAGAGTTGATTTTCTTAATTATTGTGACATTGTAATTTATTAAACATAATACATGCATAATTAAAAATATTAAAGAAAATATAATAAAAAATTGCAACTATACTGATAAAAAAAAAAGTAGTTTTACTAATTAAAAATTAGTGAGAAGCAAGAACATAATGTCATAGTTTATTTGAATTAATTAGTTTTTTAATTTAGTAACATTAATCATTTGGTTTATTAGCATGGATAAAATCATGATTAGATGTATATAATTAAAAAGAATCTTCACCCAGAAATTGAATGGTGGGGCTCTAATAAATTAAATAAAAAAATGGAATTTTCCTGAGGAGACTAGATCTTATGTGTAGAGTAGGAGCCACACTGGCTCACAAAGAATTATGTCTTATGTCAAGCCAAACACACAGGAATAGGAGGCACATTAAGTGCAGTGCTTGACCAGTTAATCCACCAAGCCCTAGATCATGCATTCAGTGCATGCATGTGTTGTGTCACGTCTTCCATTTCATCTACCATGTCCTACTATGCTACATGCATTGTTGATTGAGACATATTTTATGTATTATTGGAAAATCACTAAGGAGGACGTATGTAAATTGGTGAAGGAATTCTTTAATTCCGGTCAGCTGTCTAAAGATCTTAATCGAACGTTCATCTGCTTAATTCCCAAAATGCCAAATCCAAAATTACCAGAGCAATTTCGCCACATAAGCCTTTGTGGAGTGGTGATGAAGATCATATCAAAAATTATGGCAGAAAGGCTGAAAACCTCATTATCAGGTATCATCTCTCCTATGCAATCAACTTTTGTTCCTGATAGGCTAAGTTCTGATAATGTTTATATTGCTCATGAAGTATATCATTATATTTGCCATAGGAAAAAAGGCAGGAAAAAATTTTTAGCCCTCAAGATAGATATGAAAAAAGCATATGATAGGTTAGAGTGGCCTTTTATTTATGCTACCTTGAGGAGATTGGGTTTCTGCAACAAATGGGTGGACATGGTGATGGAAGGCATCTCTACAGTTTCTTATTCTCTTTTAATAAATGGGGTAGAGAAAGGATCCTTTATTCCCTCTAGAGGAATCCGACAGGGTGATCCGTTGTCTCCATTTCTCTTCATACTTTGTTCACAGGTTCTCACTTCTATCATCTCTAAAAGTGAAGAAGCCAATCTCATCAAAGGGATCAATGTTCGTAATTGTGCCCCATCAATCTCACATCTATTGTTTGCTGATGATTGCTTACTATTCTCGGAGGTGAAACTGGATACTATCATTCATCTACAAGAATGTCTTTTGCAATATTGCCAAGCTAGTGGGTAGGAAGTCAATTTGAACAAATCCAATGTCACTTTTAGTCCCAATACACCAAACAAATTTAAAAGGTGGTTTTCTCGAGTCTTAAAAGTCAAGTACGATGGTGGACCATCTAAATATTTGGGTTTGCCTATTGATTTTGGTATTTCAAAGAAAGAACTATTCTTGGATATTGGTAGTAAAGTTGCCAGAAGAGTACAAGGGTGGAAGCATAGGTTGCTATCTTCAGCTGGGAAAGAAGTTCTCATCAAGTCAGTTGCTAGCTCATTACCCTCCTATGTTGGCTCGCATTTCTCTTTACCAGCCTCGGTGTTGAATGATACTAGAAAAGCAATGTCAGATTTTTATTGGGGATCGGATGAAAAAAAAGGAGGCTACATTGGATTTCTTGGACTCGGTTGTGTAGATCAAAGGAGAAAGGGGGCATTGGCTTTCGTGATCCTATTATTCATAACAGAGCTTTATTATCCAAAGTAGCATGGAGATTATTCACTGATCAAGGGTCTCTCTGGGGAAAGTTCATTAAGGCTATTTATTTCCCTACAACAGATTTTCTGACAGCTAGGAAAGGAAACAAGCCTTCGTGGGCGTGGCAAAGTCTTCTTTAAGGGAGAGAGTGTCTTGAAGTGGGGCTTATTTGGTCAATTGGAGATGGCTCTACTATTGATGTATGGAATTCTAGATGGATTCCAGGTTTGCCTGGCTTTAAAATTCAGTCCCCAAAGCCTATTGGAGTTGGTATCTAAGGTTTTAGATTTGATAAATAGTGGAGAACCTACTTGGAATCATGGCCTACTTAATCAATTATTTTCTCCAAGAGAAGTGCAAGCTATTTTGAATATCAAATTAAGGAGGTTTTTTTCTAGGGATAAACTGGTATGGGGTGGGTCAAAGAATAGTCAGTTTTCTGTTAAAAGCTCCTATCATCTTTTGTCCAACCAGAGAGATGACCAAATGAGTCTTGAAGCATCATCATCCAGACAACATTATTGGACACAAATTCAATCCCAGGGATGGATGACTATCTGGAAAAGCAAATGTCTACCAAAGGTTAAAGCTTTTGTTTGGAAAACAGCAAATCAAGGTATCCCTACTGCAGATAATCTTTTGCGGCGACAAATCATGGTGGATCCCGGCTGTAAAAGATGTGGGTATGATTGTGAAACAACTGATCACATGCTTTTTGATTGCCCATATGCAAGAGCTATTTGGTTTGGTTGTAATTTGGATGCAGTCATTAGAGGCAATCAAATAGCAAATTTACCAACTCTCTTGAATGGGTGGCGATTACTTAGCCTACCTAATAGCTCGATCAAGAAGGATTTGTTGGGGTTGGCTTTTATGGTGTGTTGGTCTATTTGGCTTGCACGTAATGAATTAATTTTCAGGGGTAATAATTGGGATCCAGGTATAGTTGTGGATAAAGCTTTGAAGGCTCACAGAGTTTACTTCTACTCAAATCAAGAACTCTCATGCGCCTTCTGCAATTAGATTGAGATGTCACTATTGGACTTCCCCTCCTGTTGGTCAGCTGAAATTGAACTGTGATTTCTCTTGGCTTTCCAACGAATCATGTGGGGGTTGTGGATGCATTGTTTGTGATTCTAGTGGTGCCCCCCTTTTGGCTCTATTTGTACCATGTCAGTCTCAATCAGTTTTGGTGGGCGAAGCTACTGGTGTCTTAGAAGGTTTGGTAGCTGTGATGGAAGGTGGTTTTAGCGAGGTAATTGTTGAGACAGACAATATGTCTCTTGCTCGCATGATTAATCAGGAGATCCCTCCGCTTCTTGAAGTGGGCCCCCTCATTGAAGACATTCAATATATTTGCTCTCTTCGGGTGGATTTTGTGGTTAAGTATATTTCTAGGGAAGCTAATTCAGTTGCTCATTCCCTAGCTAGGATGGTCGTGTCTTTGGCAAACAAGACGGTTTGGCCTATTTCCTCTCCTTGGCTCCTTGGTCTTTGTAATCAAGGTGTCTAGGTGGCGGTTTGCCTCTTTATTTAATGAAAATTTTCTTTTACCAAAAAAAAAAAAAAAAAAGAGACATATTTTATGTATTTGTCCCTAATAAGTGAATATAAACATTCTCATTCAATGTTAAGTAATGGTACACACTGCTAACTTGCATTCCCTTCTATAAATAATAATAATAATAATAATAAGATTTTATTTTTTAAAATGAGGAAAGATAGAAAGAGAAACACACACCATCAAAAGAAAACAACAACAGTAGCATCAACAATCTCGTATTTCATTGAATTTCTCAATACCCTAGTATGAGTAGTGTTGTTTCGCAATCTGACTTTAACATTCGATGCGGCCCAACTATCACCATGATTGGTCCACTATGTTTTTCCTTGTTTTCTAAGCATAATCAAGTCCAATCTTTACTCCCAATTAGCTGGTTGGGTAAAGCAGCAAAAATAACTTATATTATTCAACTTCTTTTGAATCTAAGTAGTACTAAGTAGATCCCTAAAGATCTCTAGTAGTAGAAGTTAATATTGATAACTGTTGGTTATATGCTAAATAAAGTGGGTGTATTTCTAGCGCATTGGGAGGCAATCTCTTATTAGATGCCTAAAGTCCTAGGAAGTCTATGATTCGATCGTCCATTCCCTCCACATCCCCCTACCCCCATCCCATCCCATCCCATCCCTAAAGGGCCTATAAACCCCCAGTCATGATGATAAGTATCCACATGGTCATATATATGCTGAACAAAAAGATAGGGGTGCTTATCGGAGTGTCAACAGGCTAGATTGGGCTAGATCAACTTTGTCTAACCCTACAAACTGAAACTGAAGCTCGAGCCCTACTCAACCTTGTTAGGGTTTTAAAATCCCAACCCTAACCCTAAATTTTAGTGAGAAACAAAACAAATAAAGTTGAATCAAACCTATGACCCTTTTTTTTTTTCCAATGGTCATGACCTCTTTGTTTAAAGTTATTAGTATACTATGTTGGTATTAAATAATTTTTAAGTATAACATTAATTAAATTAAATTAACATAGGGTCAGGTTGGGTTGGATTGGCCCAAGGCCTAAACTGGAATGCAACCTACCGTAATCAGGGTCAGTATTTTGAAACCCAAGCCAGCCCTTTGGGTTGAAAAATTTGCATTGGGATCGGACGGGGCTCAAGGTGGATTTGGGCAAGCCATGTCAACAAGGTTTTATTAACACCCCTAAGTGCTTATAGATTGTACTAGTTCCAAAATAGCTTTGTATTTACCAAAAAAAAAAAAACTTGGAATTAAAAAAGAGACCATGGTTTTTTTAGTTTAGGTGATCCATGATACGGTCAAAATCAAAAGAAGATCAGTTGTAGTTATGCCACGGGCTAGACAAAACATCCATCCTTCCCTAGTTTATTTTGAATTTGGGAATTATTCGGATAGAAAATTGTTTGGAATAATTCGACGAATTAACTAATTGGGTTAGTCAAAAAAATTGAAAATTTGAAATTCAAATTCGACAATTACTTGTTTGTTGAAAAAAGAAATTGGAATAAAAATTTGGATGATGAAGTCGCACAAAGATTAAAGAAACTCAATATAAGAGTAGAATCATACAGTTAACAAAGAAGCTGATATACTTGGACTCTTGTGTGCGATTAAAGAAGTTAATTATAAAAATAACTAAGAAAAGCTTAGAAATTTACAAAAAGTATGTCAAGAATGGGATTCGAACCCATGCCCTTTCGGACCAGTACCTGAAACTGGCGCCTTAGACCAACTCGGCCATCTTGACTTGTATGAATGTAACTTCCTTAGAACTTATTTTATATGGTTTCTTTTAAATTTCAAATTTATTTCACACAATAATTTTGACTATATCAATATAAAATATAAAAAGTTCCATTATTCAGTTTAGCCCACTTCACTTTTATTTCATTAAACAAAAAGGAAAAACAAAGCCAAATTTATGAAATAGAAATGATCCCTTAAAAGTAAAATATAAATAAAACTCTGATCGTTATATATATTTCCTTTAAAAGCTATTGTGAAGCAAAAACTAAAGATGCATTACAAGTAAGTTTTATGTTTTAGAATGCAAATATAGATGTTACCCCTTAAGTTTTGGTCAGTGCCCTATATCAAGTAATGCAAACAACAGTTATATTATGTCTGGATTTTCATGTTCTAATGTTTGACTACTCATATTGAGAGCTTCTGTTTTTACAATTAATTCACATATGACCCTTGCACTCTACTTTTTAATCACCAACCAGCCTTTTGTTATTTTTTTTAAACAAGTTTTTCCTTTTGGGAATAAGAGTTAGGTTTTATGTTAATTGATAGAAGTTAATTTATTATTATATTTTTAGCAAAAAGAGAAAAAAGAAAAACAAATGTATTGCTTGAATTTGTATTTGATGATATGCAATCATTTTTTAAATTACAATGCACTCTTTTGTGTTGTCACCTCAAAAATGTTAATTAAAAGGATAATTAATGTTGTCTCTTGTACCATAGTTTAATTATCACTTTGTACTTTTCTATAATTACCAAAAATTTACTTTGAAACTTTTTTTTTTTTTTTAAAGAAAATTTAACTTTGAACTTTGCTTGATATTAATGATGCCTCCTATTACTAAGCTCTATTATTTAATTGTTAATATGCTATATTTGTATTTTTTTTTTAAACCCTTAAAATAATCCTGATATTTGTTATTACTTTTTCATTTCATTAGGATCTAACTCTTTGGAATCCAAAATGACAAGAAAACAATGGAAAAAATTGTATTCTATTTAATTTTTTAAAATATTTATAACATTATCTTTTCACTTTTTTATTTAAAAAAAAATGACAAAAGGGACACTGAAGGTGCCATGCATCAAGCCTTCTATAAGTGAGTTGAGACCATAGTAATTCCATGAAGAACAAGTTTATTTAATAATTAAATTATCATACAAAGAAAAATCAATAATTATCCCTAACAAAAATGAATCAAAATCATTTTTTTCATATCTAGAATAAAGATAAATTTTTATTAAAAAAATAAATAAGAAAAAGAAATGAAAAATAATGAGTTGTATCATATTGTAGCCGAAAGGTTAAATTGAATTATGCAAATTGATGCTTCAAATGGTGAAAGAAGGAAAACTATCACTCTATCAGTGCATAAAGACAACAACTAGAATAGTAATAGAAGCTGGCTATCAGAAAGTAACCATTCATGCCTTGTATTACTATTACCCAAAAAGAAAATTAAAATACAATTCATGCCTTGTTGGAAAGGTATCAAAGACAGATGATAAATAGTAAAAAAATTAAAAGTTAAAACCCTAAAATTTATTTAGTTTTAATCTTAAAGTAATTTTTCTTGAAGACTATGCACTTAAATGCTTGCTGACTGAATTGACCAGAACAGACACATAGAACAAACCATAAATATATATTGTACCTAAAAACTATCAAACAAGTAATTAAATACACGTATTTAGGAGTGAAAAGATCTTCAATCTTATGTTGTGACCCAAATTTTTGTATCTGACTTCAAAGACAAAGCGTATATCAATATATTTTGATAGACAACTCGAATGATCTGATTTGGGAGATTAATGATAGATATGATATGATCTGACTTGATGGATTAACTTGCTTACCAAATTAAAATCTGTAAATACGTATTATATATATATCGTTGTTAGATTTTAGATATTCACCTAGGGTTTTGGGTGAGTTTTATAATGTTGTTCTGGTGATTGGTTGATAGGTCTTTATTGTAATTTTTTTTTTACATGGTGAAAGTTTTTCTTCTTCATGTGGAGTAACACACTCGTCGATGCGTTAATTACGTTAAATTTCTATGTTGCTTTTCATTTTGTTTCTGTTTCTATTTGCCATTTATTGGCATTCATTTTAAAGTACACTATTTTCACTCATATTCTTCTACTACACATTTAAGAAGAAGACCAAACATCTAATTACCGACAAGGTAGATTAGAGGTACATCCTCCTCTTCAATGTATGATGGAAGAGTACTCTTAAAAATAATATTTCCTCTTCCCTCAAAAGAGGATCTCAACTCTTATTTTAGTAATAGAAATTAATTAAACAAGTGAACTCAAAATAAAGAAACAAAATATCCATTTTTTAAAAATATTATTTCTTAAGAATTATGAGGACATGCTACACGACATAATAATTTTAATATTTTTAATTCATATGTTTTGGAACTATCTATGGAATCATCTAACATGCTAGGCTTGGTAAATCATGGTGATGTCTCCTTCATTTCTAGGGATTTTCAAACCAAACCCATCTAATCTTTAATCAGACACCCCTCACTAGTAAGTCACTACCCTTCTATTCTTCCCCTCTTCCCACTTTCTTACATCAAATTTTGTGAGTGGCAGGTGAGAGTGGTTGCAGTTGAGGAGTGAAGAAGTTCCAACTGGCATGGCAAGATAATCTGTCTGGTTTCCATTCAAAGAAACATAATCTCATGGTAACTTCAGAAAGAAGTAATAAAATGTAAGAGAAAAGGGAAATCCTCAGAAGCTTTCAGAGACCCAAAAGAATTTGAATATAGAAAGAATGGTTGGTGTGGAAGTAGATCTTAAACAAGCATGAAAAGCTACTGTTCACCCACGTAACCCCACACCTCCCCTGATACAAAAAAAGAACAATTTATAATAAAAAACAATCACTCTCACTCCATGCTCTTCCAAAGCCCAGATGGTCAAGTATGTTTGATGGCCTCATCAGATTAGTAGAACTGCAGAAACATTGAGAAACAGAGTATGTTTTTCTGCTGGTTTTATGGTTCAGATCTATGCACATGATCTTAAATTATTACATTTCAATCAAGTTAAGAAAAAAAAAACTTTTCATTTACTTTTCTGATCTGGTTGCAGAACCCTTTCCATGTCTCCTATTCAATAAACTTTTGTGACACGGGAAGGGAAACCCATACATGAGGACCCTTGTTCAAAGATTCAGATTTGGAGATCTAGGAAACAAAGACAATTTGGCACTTACCCATCTATGGACAATAGTGTTTCCTTGTAAAATGATTTCACTTCTGGGTTAAGGAAAGGAATTCATCAACTGCTGCTTTTAAAATGGCACTCTTTATACCATAAATGCAACTTTTATTGTCATCAGTGAAAGATCTTTTCCTTCATTTGGAAGATCCTAATTTCCAACCCTAGAAGAAAGTAAAAGGAAGGACAAGAGAGGGTTGACACATGAGGGGATGGTTTGTCTCAGATTCAATTTGCAAAATGCATCTACTTTTTCTCTTTTCCCAGGCTCAACCCTTTATTCATGAAAAGGATGATTGCTATGAGCTAGTCATGAGTGAAGTCACTGTCTTTTCCCAATTCAAATCCCTGAATCATGAATTTTTTTTTATATGTGCACCATCCTGAATTTGAATTTGAATGTGAATGGAATTGGGGGAAGAAAATTTGCATTGAAACAGCTCCTGAAAATTCATTCCATTGATATACATAATGGATCTATGTACATGTTACAGTCTGATCAAAACAGATCAGAATCTACTGTTGTTAACCCTTTCTCGCTCTCTCTCTCTGGGCCAACTTTGCCAACCAGGAGAGGAGATTTGTCCTCTCAGATACATAATTCAGTCAAATTACAATCAAGGCGCTTGCATCTTAAACACCCATGTCGCAAAATTTCCCGTCCATTCTGTTCTGAACAGCTTTGATGGCCGCAACTCTAGCAGCAGTAGCAGCTCTGTTTGCAGCCATGACGGCCTTTTTCACTTGTTGATCCACTGGGGAAAGATGAATTGAATTCTCTGCTGCTTTCCTAGCTGACTGAAGTTCCAAAAGAGAAGTTCAAAAAAGAGTTAGAAACCAAGCATGCCTATGTACAGAAAAAGGGAAAACACTGTATTAATGTGAATGATTATGTACCTGAACTGCTCGGACAACGGCATCCGTAAATGGCGGTAACGGATTTTTGAGGACACCCAAGTCCCATTCTCCACATCTGGCATCACCATTTCGAAAACTGTATATGCCGAAGCCTTGCTTTCGGCCTTCATGCCACGAACCCTCGTAGCAGTGGCCATTGGCAAATTGATAGACCCCAAAGCCATGGATCTTGTCTCCGAAATACTCTCCAGCATATCTATCGCCATTTCTGAATCACAATCAGATGCTGCAATTAATATTTTGTTGCTTAAAAAGATCCTTTTAATTAAAAATAATATCAGACAAAGACTCATTTTGAATCATTAAACATTGATACAATGCAGGATGGAATTCTTCATTCCAGCAAATTAAAACCGCATTACCAGAATTCTCAAATACAAATCCCTACTGTTTTTAACAGAAGATCCAATCACTGTCTCCTCAGAGTGTTATCACTCCAAATTCAGTTGGAGGTTTACCAAAAAAAGTTTCAGTCAGACTCTACTAATCCCCATCAATACCACTACTCCAGACTATATCATTTCATTTCAAAGAGTATCAAGTGAAGTACTAGTGAAATCCCCTCAGCCTTCAAACTATAAAGATTGGTAAATCAGTCAATTACAAGCCAGAAAGAAAGTATAAAAGAACCAAGATAGACTATAGAAACTTATACTAGAAACCAAGAAAATAAATAGGAATCGAATAACAAACAAACATTTTACAGCTCCATCCATCTAAGTAAAGGGTGAAAATCCAACAGCAACACAAATATAGAAGCGGATTAGTCTCCAAGAAACAAATTTGCTATTTTTATCACCGCAGGACATCAAGATAACTATTGAAATCAAAATTTCATTCTTAAAACCATAATTTTCTAAAACTTCTTCAGTTGATGCATTTAACAGAATTTAAGAGCATTATTTGGGCTAAAAGAATAAAGAAAACTAGCAAAAGGGAATGAAGCTTTACCTGAAGTGGTAACAACCAAGGCCATGCTTGGCACCACACTTGAATTCACCAACATAACAGCTCCCATCAGAACATGTCTGAACTCCCATACCATGGCTTTGGCCATTTAACCATTCACCTGCATAACTATCTCCTGTATGGAACTTGTAAACACCATATCCATGTCTCAAACCTTGCCTATATTGCCCTCTGTACTTTCTCCCTCCTGCCCAACTCTCGATTCCATATCCATCATATCTCCCATCAATCCAATCTCCTTCATACCTTCCATTCACAAAATAATAATAAACGCCACTACCACTTGACCTTCCTTTATGAAATTCACCCTCATAGAAATCACCATTGCTGTAAAATTCCACACCTTCTCTGATGATCTTATCATCTCTCCTTTCTTTCTTGAAAGAAGACGAGCCTTCGTTGCCTATAAACCACTCAACCGATTCGTTTCTTCCCTTTGAAAAGCCCAATTTCCTGTGCTTGTCATCCCAACAGTGTTTCAGAAACAATGAGGTCTGGATGATAAAACTCTTCTTCTTCCCACCAAAATAAAGCGCAACAGCGACGAAAACGAGACCCAACAACAAGTTTTCCGATGTGGGTATCTCTTTCCTTCTGAGATAGAAGTAAAAAAACAAGAAAAAAGAAAAGCTCAACAACGCCGTCCCAAGTACAGGTCCAAGACGATTCCAACGAATCGGATAACGATTCGAAACCCCTGACACCGATTTATGGGGTTTCTCTTCCTCTGCTGCGGCTTCTTCGTCTCGTATAGAGGAAAGACTGTGGATTGAAGATCGAACACCAGATGGTGAACGAAGAAGAGAAGATTGGGTTCTAGTAAGCTTCGCCTGGCTTTTCTGACCTTCCATGGCGATTTTTCTTTCTGGGTCTTTCTCTTACCAAAATCAACTTCCTTCTTAAAGAGTTTCTCTGTAACGAGAGATTGTTATCACGAAGATTGAAGTGTTGAAGGTCTTAGACATGGCAGATGTGCGCAATATAAGCAGTAAGAGGTGCGCAGGTTAAGAAGAAGAAGCTAAAAAGGGAAACAAAAGAAGAAGAAGAAGGCTGAAGAATAGAGTCACACACACACTCTGTAAGAAAAAATCTTCCCAAACAGAACCGTTTTTATTTTTTTCCAAACCTTGAGATGAGAGAAGCGATCTTCACAACGTTACTGATTCTTTCAATTTTAACCGTCCGATCAACTACAAGCGTTTCTTCCCGTTGGATTAACCGAAACGATTTTGGAGAAAAAGCGTTTCTTTGAACGGCCCTGTTTTAATAGTGTTTGTTAACCGTTAGATTGAAACTGAGAGTTTCGCGCCTTTGACGGGAAGATATGGTCGTCGGATCTAGATTCTGATTCTACTTTTCTCGTTTTCTTTTTCTGCAGGCCGGCACGTGCGATCTGATCACAAACCTAGTTTATGGAAATGATTAGATATGTTGGGATCAATCTATTATCATAGCCCGGTCATACATATTGAACCTACGACTCAAAGATCACCTTCCGGTCGGGGGAGCACTGAGTACATGCTACTCCAATGACGCTTTTCTTCAACACAAGCTTGGTACGAGACGGTGGGCTCTCAGTAAGTCTCATATGGTCCCGCTTAAATATGTGGTGAAAAATTGTTACATGCATCCCTGACAAAGAGGTGACCTGGACTCAATATCGACCTAGACATTTCCTCTAAATTTAGGGATCAAATCAGTATCAGTCGTTGCAATTGACCAGTCAATGAGAACTCGTGTTGGGTTAGTATCGGCTATTCACTGCTCCCTTGATGGAGAAGTGATCCAGACTCAATATAGGCCTAAATGTTCCATTTGAATATTGGATCTGGTATCAATCATTGCAATTGACCAATTGATCATGATTGGTATCGGGTTATCGGCTACAACTGATCATAGACGCATTCTTTATCGAGTGGCTTGGATTGAAAGGGGCTACAGTTTATTGTAGCCAATGGATTATCTTATCAACGGTAGTATTTTTGTTTTTTAATTTCACATCTTACAACTCATGGAAGGCACGTGATGTGATTCTAGTGAAAATGATGGTTTGTCATTTCCATTTTCAACCCAAGTGGAGTTGTCAATAACGGTTCGGGTCGGGTCGGGTCGGATCTTGGATATCGGAATTAAGATCCAATGTATTAATTAACTTGCAATTTGCAAATTGCAAATTCCATAATAATAGGAAATGATTTAATTATGTTCTAAACTTATTTATTATGTAGGGCTGCTGGTCCCCTCAATAATATAGATAAATTACAACTTTATCCTCTGACTTTTGAAAATTACTTATCAAACCTTGTACTTTGTCTATTTTTGCTATTGTGTCCCTTGCTGTTAAGCATCGTTATTAATGATGGATGATTTGGCATCTTTTCATTTTTAAAATACCTAAAATAGCCTTGAGTGGTGGTTAATATTTGATTTTTTTGGGGGAAACTTAATATTTGATTTAATCTTTCCTTACCCTTGGTAAATGGAGAGTGAAAATTTACGGGATAATTCGTTTATAACTCAAGAATGAAGGTAAAAAGTGGTAATTTTATTCCAAATTTAAGTTGACATTCAATACTAGAGATTATAGTTTGTTCGTAACTCAATAACGAGAGTAAAATAGTAATTTTACATAACGAAGGATAAAATGGACATTTTTTACATTAACACTTGAATTAAAGGAAGATAAATTGATATTCGTACACCAACACCTAATTGCCTCTTAACATGCAATAATAGTTTTAGAAAGTAGAGTATGTAATTGCATCATAACAAAAGAGGGTATGAGTAATTAATTATCTCTTTAATTATGTATTAAATTTATTTATTGTTTATAAATTAAGGAAGGTTGTTTGTGCGTGGATCTGAGTCATATTAAATCAAGATAAGCTCTTTGACAAGTCTTATCTTAATCAAGAAATGTTTTTAAATAAAAACATAAATAAATAAAACAGAAGAAAATGGTCTGGTTTGTGGTGGTTATAAGGAAATTCTTAACAATACTTCTAAACGGGATTTAAGGGTCATTGTCTTGATGGTTAAGAAAACTAAGAAACCTTAATTAGTTTATTAACGGTTGCTGTTTAAACCCCCCAAAAAATAAAAAAAAAAAAAATCTGTAAAAGGAGATTTATGAAATTTCCACATATAAACAGATCTGTAAATTTCATCAACGATCTTTCTTGTCCTTCTCTTTTTTAATAGAATAGTACATTGTACTTTCAGGTACAAATGGTTTATTTTTGATTTACCTTATTATGACTAAGGGTATCAATTTATAGTCCGAACCTTTAAAATCGAACCGATCAGTTATAGTCTGAACCGGTCCACACCAAACCATAATGGGTTGTGTTTGGATTGAGGGTGGCAGAGCCCGCACCAACCCGAACCCAAACTGTAACCTCTTATAACCCATTTTACAATCTGATATATAGGTTAACATTAAATATTGTTTGAATTATCATATTACTATTACGTAATTGATATAGACTATCAGAAAAATTGAACATGAATTCAAAGATTAAATAGTCATTCTATTACTTATAAGAGACAGTTAGAATAATTAAGTATGAATATCCAATTGAATGTGCAAAATTTGTTCAAATTAAGTAAATATTTATCAAGTATGAGAATGTTGATTAAGTATGATTCTATTTATCGAGAAGTACTTCTTTTGCATATCAACTAAATACGAACCCAAAAGAGAGATGGATTTCATAGGAGGGGGAAAAGAAAAGGAAAAAAAAATAATCATCAACATTCTCACAAAACAAGAATTTAATTTCAAGACAACCAATTATAACACAAGTTAGAATTTAAAAGGATTTTTTGTTTGAAGATTTGTTTCAGGACTATCCGGTGGAGCCTAAGGAATGAGTTTGCAGTTTTTATGTTACTACTCATTATTTGAGTTCTTGATTTCTATAAGGTGAGTGGGATTTCTACAACATGGAATGACTTTTCATTTTTTAATGAAAATTGATCAATAGCAATTTTGTTTTCCATAGAATTTTGGCTCTTATTATAGGATGCTTTCGACTATTTATTTTTATTCTTTTTCTTGCATACTCTTATTAGCCAAAACCGTTAGTTAGCCTGAACCCAAGCCGCACCAAACTGAAACCGGCTCGAAACTGTTATTTTGCTAACTGGCTGTGTTTGGGCTGAGTGTTTTTGAGCCCGAAATCGTTAAGCTCAACCCAAAACCGCCCCAACCACCTCTTAAACTGGAATTATTGCTACAAATTAGATAATTATTTATCATTAATGCAAGTGAAATATAATAATTAGATATTGAATTCATCACAAAAGGAATCTTTCTCAAATTATCCATTTGATTATACAACTAATGTCACATATTGAACAAATAGATCAATGAAAGCATTTTGAAAGATGAATTTCCCAATTCATTATTTCATACTCATTAATTTGTAATAATTTTTAGATTAATGGATTATTAATTCACCTATTCATAACTTTATATTCAATGATTTTTTTATTGGTTTCATTTGGTTTGATTTTTATCTTCTCTCTTTGCAAAACCAGTCAAAATAACTAATTTGGTATGTTCAAGGGTTTTTCAACCAGTTATACCACGATGTACACATGAAATTATTTATTGGTTTGAACCATCTCTTTCAGATCTTTGAAACTTTAATCACATCTCTTTGAAACTATTGCTTAATGAAGAAGGGATTGCACAAGTTAATAAGGGTCTTGGCATTTGACATTATGTTTGGAGAGCCTTCAACCACTTCCTTTCATCTATTAATAAAAGGAATGAATTCCCTATTTTTCCTTCTCATCATTGATGGTTTTTGCTACATCCATTTGAATAGGTATCAGGTTTTACCAGTTCTCAAATGTATTAATGTGGACGTTCGATGTTCGATAATATGATAAACAACAACCTATCCAGACGGCAAGTGTTTTTTAAAGTCAAAGCATTAAAACAACTTCGAAGTGAAAAATTGTTGGGGGTAAAGCTGTTTAAGAAAATTGTCCCGAGCAGAAACCTTTGACACAAGGTTCATTCTCTTTTCGATGTTCAACTAGTATGAGAAAGGAACCATTGCCAAGTTCAGTATATAATTTTCATGGAAGGAGTTTTGAACTTTTGTGTGTTTCTATTTCTGTATCTAGAGCATTTAGCCAAAAAAAACTATGCACTCGATTAATGTAGTGTTTTTTTGGCCAAAAATTGCATAATGTATTTCTTTTTTCATATGATTATGATACATTCTTTTAAGGTAATTATGCACGAATTAAAGTTTATATCATTCTATTACTTTTTTTTTTTTTTAACCTATCATTCTATTATGTTTTGTTAACCTAATAATGCTATTCTATTTTTCAAAGAAGCTATTATTTCGACACCATTATTGTGTCTATTTTATTTACATATATTTAAACTTATCAAATTTACCTTGAAATAAGATGTATTTTGACATCACCGTAAGTTTCTATTAATCCCCGCAGTTAATCTTATGATTTCAGAATGAATGAGTTCATGGGTGATGCGTCCAAAATCTGCTCAGCCTTTAGATTCTTGAAGAATGACCTGCAAAACAGTGTTATATGTCACCTCCAAAGGCTAAGTTAGTAATGGAACTGATCACAAAGCTCTGATGAATTGCAGAGCTTGAATTGAATACAATAGTGAGGGAAACGTTTCCGATACCTCCACTCTGTATAATTTTCTTGTGTAAATAAGTTTTACCTTTGATTCCTGACCGTTGATGTTCGTGCCTCCTTTTTTAATTTTTTTGGACTACCAAAAAAAAAAAAAAAAAAACACAAAAGAAAGAAGAAGAAAGAAAAGGAAAACACTGCAACCACATGTCCTCTTTGAAACTATTGCTTGAAGAAGAAGGGATTGTACATTTGTACAAGTTAATAATGATGTTAGCATTTGACATTTACTAAAAAAAATCTTGAGCATTTGATATTCTCTTCCGACAGCCCTCAACTACCTCTCCTTATCTTCCTCTTCCTCTCATCTATTAATAAGATGAATGTATTTACTACTTTGCCCTCTCATTATTAATGTTTTTTGCTTACATCCATTTTAAAAATGTGTTATGGTTTTAAAATTCTGAAATGAATTTATGTCGACATTCAATATTCAATTGATATTCTATCAAAAAAAAAAAAATTCAATTGATATGAGAAACTATAATTTATCATCATGACAGGTCTAGTGTGAGATCAGGGTATCGAAACAACCTTTGAGTAAAAATTTATAGGGTTAAAGTTGTTTCAAAAATTTGTCCTTGAGACTTTACTTATGTAGAAACTTTTGGCACAGGGTTCGCCTTTTTCTCGATGTTCAACTAATAGAAAAAGAGATCATTACCTAGGCATCTAAAAATTGTGGGTACATTAGTCAATAGAAGCACAAGTAAACATTGATCAATCAAGAGTTCAACATTATCCTTTTCACGAAAAGAGTAACGAACTTATGTGTGTTTCTGTAGATGTATCTAGGGAGAAGAACTACACACTCAATTATCATGTAGTGTTATTTTGCCCAAAAATCTATATATTTTCTCATGTTCTACCAAAAAAAGTACATATTTTCTCATGTAATTATGATATATATATATATATATATATATATATTGGTTTGCCAACCCCGGTTTCCAAGGCTTTGCCCTAATTAATCCGGTGTTTAACCCGGGTCGCACACTTGGCTATGGGGGGTGAGTCTCCCAACGGGGATTTTTTACATCCACAAGGTTTCGATACCGGAACCTTCTTTAAGCGGACCAAGCTGCTTACCACTTGGACCAACCCCCGTTGGTAATTATGATATATTTATTTAAGGTGATTATGATCGAATTAAATTTTATATCATTCTATTATATTTTGTTGACCTAATTATGCTATCTAATGTATATATTTTTTTAAAGAAACTAACATTTTTACACCATTATTGTGTTTATTTTATTTACAGAGATCATTTTTGTATTAATTATCCAATAAACAATCTTATATTAATAAGATAGGCTTTGGTTTTCTTATGATTAAACCGTCTTAAATTAGTTTTTAAACCAGTTGCATTGAACATGCATAATGCTTAAAATTTTTTATGTATAAGTTGATGGGCTCAATGTATCACAACTTTGATTTATTTATTTATTTTTTCCGGTCATTCAACTTTTTATTTATTTATTTATTTTTATCTCTAAGTGCCTAATTCTTAGTGTTTTTTTTTGGGTAAATCAATTTTCATTAAGAAAAGCAGAAAAACACAAGGAATCTTGAGTCACAAATCTAATGGATGGCCAACATGTCATAGTGGTAATGGACATAGCCTTCCTAGCTAAAGAGTAGACAAACATATTCTCCTCTCTAGAAACAAACCTAACATTACACTCTACAAACTCAGCAGATAAAGCAAGAATATCACAAGTGACTGTCTCCACTTCCACTGCTAGATCTATATCTTTTCATTCGATGATTACCACTAAATCCATAGAGTCCGTGTACATGGGGGCGGAATCAGTATTCAACATTGGGGGGGGGGGCAAAGAATGAAAGTCCAGATAACCTTCCTGTTCAGGAAGCACTAATGTTTTTTCATAGTGTGAGCCTTTATAAGACCCATTGGAGGTCTCACTTTTGAATTATTTTATTATTTTAAAGAATAAACCTACATATTTTGTGGGGCCTACATATATTTGAAAAAATAAATAAATTATTGATAATGAAATTTTTTTCAGACAAAATATAGGTAAATTAAAGCAATAATACTATATATATATATATGCATGACTTCAACCCTAAAATGTTAGATGCAAACCAAAATTTTCTTTGGTAAAAAATGCAATTTTTTTTGAGGTAGTAGATGCAAACGGATGGTAGTTAGCTACCTTACTAACTATAGACATTTTATTCACAATATAAAATCAAATAAAAAAAAAAAAGAGAGAAACGATAAATAAATTGAGAAAGAAAGTAGTACCTAATTGTGGAGAAGATTTGTTTTTTTTTTCAAATTTTCTTTAGCACACGCTTATAAAAATGAAAGAGAATAAATAGGAAAAAAAAGAATATGGTATGCGGTATGCCTCTTTTAGCATCCGTCTAGCAATATCTGAATATATTTAGTAGTATCCGCTCCCGAATTCGCATATGCATCTGCTTAGTAGTATCTGAATCAGTCCGATTACCAATAGGATACAGATATGGTATGTCTCTTTCTTATCAATTATTATCCGTCCGATTAAATTACTTATTTGAATTTTTTTAAATTTTTTTTACTTGAGATATGTGACAATTTTGTAGGTTTTCTTCTAAAAGAACTACCAAAGTTGCTGAATTCTTAGATTTCAAACTTAACCTCGCAAACAAAATGGTAAAAATGTCAACAGGTAGTCGAAAACTTATATTCAATTTGTATTCATGCCCATTTAGAATAATCTACTTAAGAAAATAATTATTCTTGATCCAAATCTGATTCGTTTACACCCCTAATTTCTAATTAAGAATGATGTTTTGAATATCTAATAAGATTTTTTTATTTTTTTTTAAATTTCCTTTAACCCATGTTTATAGAAGGAGGAGAGAATATATAAGAAAGAAAGATGAAAGAGAAAGAGTGGGGAGAATAAATAGGGATTGCAAAGTTAGTTTTTAATTAAGAACGATATTTATACCTATTATTTTACCTTTAAAATTATTCTCAATATTGAAGGGGGCAAATAGTGATATTTCATATGTGGGACGAGAAAAAACTGAAAAAATTAAAAAAATTAAGGAGATAATATGATTTTAAAAAAAATTAGGCCCCACTGTGGTTCCGCCCCTGCGTGTTCACTAAGATCTTCATGATTCCTTTGTCACGAGCCCATACTAATCCTTCCCTAACTGCCATAGCTTCACCATATAACACCTTTGTAAAGGTAGCTGGTTTTGATTCAGCATGCATCACTTGGCCAGCATAATCCCTTACAACAAATAACACTATCGTTATTAACTCCATTAAAAAAAGTAACTTCCACTCATTTGTGCAAATAAAGAAATCATTCACCTGAGTAAATTGATTTGAATTAGGGGTGTAAATAGATAATCAAAATCTGTTTTTGAGTTCACAACCATATCCATTAGGGTATCTGAATCTATTCAATTACTAATAGGACACAAATATGATTATACTACCCTTTCTATTTGGATTTGTCATATTATTTTTATAAATTTTTAACTTGAGATATGTGAATTTTTTTTTTTATATATTTTTTACTAAAATAAATATTGAAGATGTTAAGTTTTTAATATTTCAAATCTAACTCTCACAAACAAAATGTAAAAGATTGTCAACAAGTAATCGAAAACTTTTAGTCAATCTATATTCATACGCATTTAAAAAAATCTACTTAAATAACTATCTGACTCTCATTCGAATTCAACTGAATCCTTCCAAGAATCTATGGGACATATTTGAATCGGAATATAATAGGATGTGGATATGATATTATCATTATCCGATTCAAATCCGATCTATTTACACCCCTAATTTGAACACGGGAGTGTTTGAATACCAACACAACCATAGAGATTTCAAACGACGCAGGCACTGGATAAAATGGCCATTTTGTACAAAACAGCCGAAAAACGACCAAAACCAGATCGCTTCAACTAGATCGTTCTTCCTTCCAAAACCAGCTTTCTTCACCAAACCCCAGCCATTCTGTACAAAACAAAAAGCCCATCCACAACCTTGAACAACATTCAATAAAATATCTGCAACACAGTGTTGGATTAGTAAAGCAAGACCAATCGGTTTCAGTAGGCAAGTGATAGTAATTCAGGGAATTTCCACACATCCCGTATCTGAGAAAAACAAATCTAAGAAATAAAAGTTAAAAAAGAGAATGTCTGAGGTGAAGTGATAAGCAAGAAAGAATTGTGGAATGCATGATCCCTGGAACCCAAGTATCATAAGCTACAAAACTATTCTTGCCATTCCCAATGTCTTTTAAGCTGTTGGCTCTCGGTTCCGAGGCTATTTCAGATTCTAGAGCCAAACTTAGATTCTTAGAACTATTTTCATTCCAGAAGCGGCTAGAGACAGAATCCAGTTTGTTACAAACCTTTACAAGTAAAAATTTGGAATAGAAGAAGCAAGAACAGACCTTATCAGAACCCGTGTTCCTGCAGCAAAGCTATGACAGTGAGATTGGAACAAAAAAGGTACGTGAGAACCCAGATGCTCACTAGAGAGTGGCATTGGTTGTATCCTAATACGTTTGCAAATGTCCCCCTGAAGCTGTTCCTGCACATTAGAGCTAAAATCATTGTTTTCATATGTACACTACATACCGAAGTTGCTCAACATCAATTTACAAATTCAAGTTCATAATTGTATGTTATATCTTGTTAGTGCACAGTCCATCCTCCTAGGCCCCAACCCTTTTTCTGAATAAGGTGAATGAAAATAAAATCTTGAATAGCTAAACATTTTTCATATGGTGTTTGTCAAAGAGATTGAGAAAATCAGAGCATTAGATATGGTAACCAGTCATTTTCATTCAATGAAGCTACTCCATAGTCGATGCCATTTCTATCTAAATCAGCATGCTTTACAATTTTCACAGTTAATTTAATCTATTGTCAATCACAATTGCATAAAGGATCACATCACTCTTGATGTTAATACTGTTATATCCTTTTTGATGATGGTTCATAACAGGTAGTTAACACTCCATAATTACCTGAGTTCAATTGGGTTCATTAATATGTCTTCTCATCCTATTCTGTTGCTTGCATAATTAGATTGACATCTTGTCTTAAGCAGGACTTGTACCGGAATATTATTTCCCATCCAAATTACTAAAGATCGTTTCACCATCATTTGCAGAGTCTGGTATGAATTACATTTATTTCCCAGTTTTTGAAAGGCTAACTAAGGAAGGAAAATGTAAGACATCCGTAAGAGGTAAAGTGGGTATAGAGTTGCAATTCCCAATATGTGTAACAAGAGCAAAACCATCATTTGAAAGATGAATGGATTGGGTATGGGGAACAAGACTATCCAAATGAAATAAAGACAAAAATCTGAAACCATATTAAGACTGGCGCCAGAATCAATTTCCCATAGAGAAGATACTTTACCTATAACATTTGCCAAGGGTTTAATGTTACCAGATCCTAACAGAGATAGAAGTTTATGGTATTGATTTGTGGTGAAAGATGGTGCAATAGCATAAGGGACCATAGCTATAGCAAGAGAGTGAACCGTTGGAGATGGTGGTGCGGTGGACTTTGTAGTTTGTTTGGGAGGAAACCTATGTTTCTTAAAACAACGGAATCCAAATGGTCATCCAAGCCAGAAAAGTCTCATTGATAGTGTTTCTTGGTACTATTTTTGGAACTATAATGAGAAGATGTGGCAACCAAGGCAGAGTGCGTGAGGGTGGGAGGCTGGGAGCAATAGCCTCATGAATTGTGCGATGGCACCCCTATTGAAGTAAGAGAGAATAACCATGATCCATTGTCGGCAAAGGGTCCATCAAAAGTAATTGGCTATGAAATGAGCTATAGGGATCATTAAGTACATCCCATAAAAAAAAATTCAAGAAGCTGATCTCTATGAATAAGATTGGAATGCTTTTTTTGAAGACTGCATGTGCAAGGTGGTAGATCATTATACGAAGAAAGCTCATCCCAAAGCCCTTTGAGAATCGTATAATAAGAAGCCAATGAAGACGTGCCTTGTTGATGGGTGGAAATGGCATGACAAATTTCAAGGTGCATTTTGTTGAGAATAACAAGTCTCAAGGTCATCCCAAAACTCATGAGCAGTAGAAGCATAAATGATACTATGAACAATATCTGGAACAAGAGCAATGATGAGCCATGAAAGAACCATACTGTTACAACGGATCCATTGATGAAGCAAAACTGAATCAAAAACAAGTTTTGAAAGAGAGCCATCAATGAATTGAAGTTTGTTTTTTGCTTTGAGAGCCATACGCATAGCGCATTGCCGAGTTCGATAATTATCACCCATCAATGGTTGGGTGACCAAAATGGAACCCGGATTGTCCAAGTGATGAAAGAAATATGGAGAAGAGGAATCCAAATCAACAGACCATTAAAGAGGAGGTAGAAGATGAGGAAGAAGAATATGTGGCTAATTAAGATGTAGAATCATGTTTTAGGTTGATACCATATTAAGACACAACCACAATAGGAAAAATGGTTGAATAAATTTATATGAGAGAACATCAAATATAGCATACATCCCATACTGTTAGGTAACAATGAACAATAAAAGAAAGATATAAAACATGAAATACAACATATGGAAATATTTTTATGGGAATACAACATATGAAAATGATTGTATGGAAATGTTTCAATAGAGACAACAATAAACCAAATTATGATATTAATGAAATGGAAGGATGAGATCGTATGGAAAGAATTCGAATGGGAGGAAGGATGAATGAAAAGAATTCAAATAAGATGAACAAATAATATGAAAGAATTCAAATTAGAAACAATTAGGAAAATGATGAAAAATCATCCTCATCACGCCTAATTAACAACCGCCTTAACTTTTCTATATCTTCATGTCAATTCTTGTTACGATTAAATTTTTGAGTTTCACCTCTCAAGATTTTTTTTCTGGGGTCTTGCACTCTCAATTCATTTTACTACATTGTACTTTGAGGTACAAATGGTTTATTATTGATTTACCTTATTTGAGATTAGAGGTGTCAATTTATAGTCTGAACCGTTAAAATCGACCGAACGGACCCGTTATAGTCCGAACCGGTCCAAACCAAACCATAATGGGTTGTATTTGGATTGAGGGTGGCAGAGCCCACACCAACCCGAACCCAAACTGTAACCTGTTGTAACCCGTTTTACAACCTGTTATATAGTTTAACATTAAATATTGTTTGAATTATCATATTACCACTACGTAATTGATATAGACTATCAGAAAAATTGAACATGAATTCAAAGATTAAATAGTCATTCTATTACTTATAAGAGACATTTAGAAGAATTAAGTATGAATATCCAATTGAATGTGCAAAATTTGTTCAAATTAAGTAAATATTTATCAAGTATGAGAATGTTGATTAAGTATGATTCTATTTATCGAGAAGTACTTCTTTTGCATATCAACTAAATACCAACCCAAAAGAGAGATGGATTTCATAGGAAGGGAAAAAGAAAAGAAGAAAAAAAATTAATCAACATTCTCACAAAACAAGAATTCAATTTCAAGACAACCAATTATAACACAAGTTAGAATTTAAAAGGGTTTTTTGTTTGAAGATTTGTTTCAGGATTATCCGGTGGAGTCTAAGGAATGAGTTTGCAGTTTCTATGTTACTACTTATTATTTGAGTTATTGATTTCTATAAGGTGGGTGGGATTTCTACAACATGGAATGACTTTTCATTTTTTAATTAAAATTGATCAGTAGCAATTTTGTTTTCCATAGAATTTTGGCTCTTATTATAGGATGCTCTCGACTATTTATTTTATTATTTTTCTTGCATACTCTTATTAGCCCAAACAATTAGTTAGCCCGAACCCAAGCCGCACTCAAACTGAAACCGGTTTGAAACTGTTATTTTGCTAACTGGCTGTGTTTGGGCTGAGTGTTTTTGAGCCTGAAACCGTTGAGCCCAACCTAAAATTGCCCCAAACCACACTGTTGAAATCCCTATTAGAGACAATTTACAATGAATAGGTCAAGAGGATTGGTTGGATTTTTTGGGGTACGAATTACAGACTTGAAACATTAATTCTCTTGTTTTGCTCGGGCTCAAGGCCATTAATAAATACGGGTAGAGTTCTTGATTTACACAAGTAGTTGTTTTAAATTTTTTTTTTATCTCTTTGTATTATGGAACTGATTAGATAATAAATTATAAAAAAGAAATAAAGTTTGAAGTTTAAACTGGAATTATTGCTACAAATTAGATAATTATTTATCATTAATGCAAGTGAAATATAATAAGTAGTTATTGAATTCATCACAAAAGGAATCTTTCTCAAATTATCCATTTGAATATACAACTAATGTCACAAATTGAACAAAAAGATCAATGAAATCATTTTGAAAGATGAATTTCCCAAATCATTATCTCAATACTCATTAATTTGTAATAATTTTTAGATTAATGGATTATTAATTCAGCTATTCATAACTTTATATTTAATGATTTTTTTTATTGGTTTCATTTGGTTTGATTTTTATCTTGTCTCTGTGCAAAACCAGTCAAAATAAATAATTTGGTATGGTCAAGGGTTTTTCAACCAGTTATACCACGATGTACACATGAAATTATTTATTGGTTTGAACCATCTCTGTTAGATCTTTCAAACTTTAATCACATCTCTTTGAAACTATTGCTTAATGAAGAAGGGATTGCACAAGTTCATAATGGTCTTGGCATTTGACATTATGTCCACTTCCTTCTCTTCCACTTCCTTTCATCTATTAAAAGGAATGAAGTCACTTTTTTTCTTCTCATTATTGATGGTTTTTGCCTACATCCATTGGAAAAGGTGTCAGGTTTACGAGTTCTCAAATGAATTTGTGTGGACAATAATATGAGAAACAACAACCTATCTGGATGGTAGGTGTTTTTTAAAGTCAAAGCATTAAAACAACTTCGAAGTGAAAAATTGTTGGGGTAAAGCTGTTTAAGAAAATTGTCCCGAGCAGAAACCTTTGGCACAAGGTTCATCCTCTTTTTGATGTTCAACTAGTATTAGAAAGAAACCATTGGCTAAATATACTGTAGTTGCATTAGTCAACAGAAGCACAAATAAATCCTAACCAATCAAGTTCAGTATATACTTTTTCATGGAAGGAGTTTGGAACTTTTGTGTGTTTCTATTTTTGTATCTAGATGCATTTAGCCAGAAAAAACTATGCACTCGATTCTAATGTAGTGTTTTTTGGCAAAAAATTGCATAATGATTTCTTTTCTCATGTGATTATGATATATTTTTCTTAAGGTAATTATGTACGAATTAAAGTTTGTATCATTCTGTTAGCATTTTTTTTTAAACTTATCATTCTATTATGTTTTGTTAACCTAATAATGCTATTCTATTTTTCAAAGAAGCTATTATTTCGACACCATTATTGTGTCTATTTTAGTTACATATAGAATTATTTTGATATCACCTAAGGTAAGTTTCTATTAATCCCCCGCAGTTAATCTTATGATTTCAGCATGAATGAGTTCATGGGTGATGCGTCCAAAATCTGCTCAGCCTTTAGATCCTTGAAGAATGACCTGCAAAACAGTGTTATATATCACTTACAAAGGCTAAGTTAGTAATAGAACTGATCACAAAGCTTTGATGAATTGCAGAGCTTGAATTGAATACAATAACTTAGCCTTTGGATGACCGTTCGATTTTAGGGTTTTACCCATCTTTCGTAGATAATGGCAGTTGCCGTCTATGACTCGATCATATATCATGAATTCCACGGGATCATGCTTATCTCCGAAACTGCAGGATTTCTTCCTTTCTACGCAATTATCTGGCTCAAACCTTAGGCTGGTTTCAATCACGGTTGAGCCGCTCTCGAACGGAATCCATGACCTGATAGTGGTTAAAACCGGTCCATACTGTTTTATCCTCATCAATGGGATTAAGGTAATGAAACAATAAATTTTAATGAACTACAAATCTATAGATGCCAATTTCATGGATTTGAAATCAAAATCAACATAAGCACTAGAATATTTCAATCTCGAACCTGCTCTTAAAAAAAAACCAAACTTCAACCACATGTCTTCTTTGAAACTATTGCTTGAAGAAGAAAGGATTGTACAAGTTAATAATGATGTTAGCTGTTGCTGCACAATCCTGTTCGTCCCTTCAGCCGGTTGAACCTGCAAAGATGAGCTCGACCGTGGAGGTCGAGTTTTCACCTCCGACGATCTAGTTAGAAATCCGACTAAGGAAGGCAAGAAAGTAATAAACAATGATAATACGAATAGTGATAATTCTATTCAGCATACCTTTCTCCTGTGCTCCTTTACCTTTTTATAGATTTTCTACGTATGAGTTTGGATGGAACTAAAACCTTAGTAAGTCGGTGGTAATACGACTCTTAGTGTTTGAGTGGAACTCAAACTTTAGTAAGTCGGTGGTAATACGACTCTTGATGATTGAGTGGAACTCAAACTTTAGTAAGTCGGTATAGAGGCGAATCTTTTTGAGTATGATTTATTGCCTTACCGACCTCACTTGGTCTGGTTCGTATTTGACCGACCTGGTTGGTCTACCCGATCAGGTTGATCTTTCCGACCTGGATCGGGTTAAACCGAACTGGTTTAGTATGGTTCATATTTTCCATTATCATAAGCCCCCCAGTCTCCGAAGACTGAATAGTAACCTGTTCGGTCTTTGGAGATTATATGCTCGAATTGCCGATCACAAAGACTTCATAATTTGAGAAATTAAAGCCTTATTTGGCTGACGTCATTTGATTTGAAGCTGCGCCGTTTTTGAACTGAAACAACGGCGCACGTTCTTTGATGGGCAGCTTTTTGGACACGTGGCCTGTCATGATGGCTTTTCGGATTTCGATATTTCATGAATTCTAATCGTTTTTTTTGCTTCATTTCTTCCTCCTCTAGATTAGAATCTTGGGAGTTCATGAGTGAAAGATCCATGATTAACAGCCCAGATGAGACCTCCTTAAGGGACGGTTAGATTGAAATCATTTGTTGAAGTTCAAAGGTTTCAATCTGGGCCCTTAGATTAGGATCTCAAAAATGGTTTAATAACCCACTATTCCTCTTTCACTTTACTTTCCTTTGGATTTCGTATTTTTGCTGTGGAGAAGACGACGGTTGCAGAGGCTTTGTCAGACTTCTTTTCAACCTTCCAAGGAACTCCGACCCTGCTTATTGTTGCAAATAAGTTCGTTTTTCTCCTCTGGTGATTTTTATCAACTTTATTCTCTGCTTGGTGTTATATTCTGAGAGTATTTTCTTTTTTTCTTCTCTTTGAACTCTGTTTTTCATTTCTCCCCTTCAAGCCACTATAACCGTAGCTTTCTCTTATTAATGGGTGTTAAAAAGAGAGCTTTTAGACCTTCTATGACTTCTTCTGGCTCTTCGTCTTCTGAGACTGAGCTTGTTCGACCTGGGGATGGCGAGGCTTCTTCCTCTGGGTATAGTAATACTGAGAGTGGCACCTTTGTTGATCCGAGCTTATCTCCTAGTACTTGTCCGAACTTCCTTAGTGAGGATGAGTTTAGGTCATTAAGTATTCGAGCTCGGTTTAGTACCAATAGGACAAGATGGTTAGACAGTCTTTCTTCATCTGAACTTGCCTTTGAGAGAACTCGACCTAAGACTTTCGAACATGTAGACTTTGATCCTAGTAGTTGTGGTCCCTGCTTCTTCCCTTCCGAGCTCACTGAAAGTGACCTGGAGCTTATTCGAGTTAGATATGCTATTCCTGATAATTTTGTGATCAGGGCTCCAAGGTTTTATGAACGTGCTCATTTACCCCCTCAGGGTGAATTCGCTGTGTATGAGGATGCCTTTATTAGTGGCTTTAGGCTTCCCGTGCACCCAGTCTTTGTTGAAACCCTCAACCAGTTCGGGATGTGCCCAGGGATGTTAGGGCCAAATAGTTGGCGCAACATCATCTGTTTCTGGGGCTTTTGTAAACAAAAAGAGGTCGGTGTGATTCCGACCTTAAATTTATTTCTTCAGTTTTTTATGTATAAGAAACAGGAGCAGGATCGTTGGTTCTATC
Organism: Hakea prostrata; assembly: GCF_041222555.1. NCBI lineage: Eukaryota > Viridiplantae > Streptophyta > Magnoliopsida > Proteales > Proteaceae > Hakea > Hakea prostrata. The sequence goes on along the minus strand of NC_142604.1, from coordinate 40,319,933 downwards.
TTTCCAAACGAACTGCCCTTCAGTCTGGATGGGAGGGTAACTTTGTTGGAACAGGAACTCTTCCCTCAAATACTAAGGGTTGGAGGTCCAGATACTTCTTTGTTTGCCCTTCTTCTCCTTCTGATTTTCCGACCTTCTGGCCAACAAGTCCTAGGGAAGGTTCAAATACTCCTCCTCCCCTTTCATCATCCGAGCAGGAAGCAAGGGATCGTATTCGGATGATCCCTACTGAAGATCGGAACTTGCTTGCTGTAAATGGATTTTGTCCGGAATATCCCATTATTCTTCATCATTGGGGTTTTTTGACTGGTAAGATGTATGTTTTTACTTTTTTGCTTTAGTTCATCCTTATTTTGCCAAGTTAACTTACTCGGGAGATGATGCAGTGTTGCTCGGTGAGGATGATCTTGCTGATGTTGCTAGTGCCATGCTAGAGGTGGAGGCACATCATCCAACCAAACCCAGTAAGATACAAGTTGATCGGGCGTCTCCATCTAAGGACAAGAAGACTGCTGCCAAAGAAAAGTCATCTTCCCGCATTCGGAAAGATACCCCTTTGACTTTCCTCCCCAACCAACCAAAAGGGTGGCCAGTAAGAAGAGCTCGGAGAATGATCCTCATCCTTCCTTAGGTGAGGACGTTTCTGGTCAAGAGCTTCCTGCTGAGTTCAGGGCTTCAGGATCTTCGGGCTCTGCCAATATTCTCTGACCAGATTGGTCACTGGATGGGAACTCTTCGGTATTCAGGGGTGAGTCTCCCTCCATGTCCAGTGTTGCCAATGAATGGCTGGGTGGAGTTATTCTTCCTTCCGACTTTGAATATCTTCAAAGTTTTGGTCGTCTGCAAGCACACAGTATTACTGTGAGGTATAGATATTTCCTTCTTTGTATTAGAAGTTACTTTTCTATATTTTGCTTGTAAACTTATTGTCTCTTTGTATGCAGAATGTCTTGTGCTTTGGTCCAATCCTTGGGTCAAAGCATTGACTCTGCTCGGCAAGACTTCTTTGCTCTTCGGGATGCCAACCAACGTAACAAGAGTTTGGAAGAGGAACTGGCTGCTCTAAAGTCCAACAACAGTTCCTTGATTGCTCGGGAGGCCGAGCTTCTCAGCGAGGTGGATGCATTGAAGGGTAGGAATGAAGCTATGGAGCTTGAGAAGACCGCTCTTCAAACATCCTTGGAGGAAACACAAGGCTCCTTGGTCGGTAAGGAAGCTGAGATATCCAGTCTCCGAGCTAAATTAGAAAGCTCCGACCACCAAGTTGCTAAGTTGATGAAGGTCGTTGAGGAGAAGGCTCCATGTGTTTTCGAGGATATCCCCCACAAACTCCGTGCTGAGGTGATAAAGAGGTGGGTCAAAACAGCTGGTTGTAGGAAATTTATGACTAAGGTGGCTGCGCCTAGATATATATATGCTCGGAGTCATACTTACCAGGGTCTTATTGCAGCTTTCAAGGATTTGGATTTAGAGAAATTCCAGAACCTGATTGATCCTGGAATCTATGATGATCTTAAAATTCCTTGACCTGCCTGGTGTGCTGACCGACCAAGGTTTCCCAATCCTCAAGAAGTTGATGTAGTTGATTTTTTGGATAACTGGGATCCTTTGCCTGAGGCTGGTAGTTCGGGCACCTCTTCCTCGAAAGGCAAATCAACTCAGAAGATAAAAGAGAAGCTTTAGAGCTTTGCTCTATCTTTTTTCTTTTGTATGCATGGCTTTTTTGGCCTTCTATTTGTAATCTCTGTTTGCTCGGAAATTAACACTTTATTTGCTATTTCTCAATTTGATAGGGCCTGTGCTTGGGCTTTTTTTCGACCTAGACGGGGCCTAAGTGGCTTAGGTTGTTTGTACTAGGGCTTTGATAAGAGAGGGGGGCGGGGGCCAGGGCGGGGCGCGGGGGCGGGCGGGGGGGGGCGCGGGCTTTGGTGCCTAAGTGACTTAGGGCTTTTTGTGCCTAAGTTGCTTAGGGCTTTTCTTCCCGACCTTAGTAGGTCGGTGGCCTAAGTGGCTTAGGTCTTTTGTGCCTAAGTAACTTAGGGCTTTGGTGCCTAAGTAACTTAGGGCTTTCTGTTCCAGATCATCTTAGCTAAGTATTCTATATGTAGAAACTTCAAAAACTTTATTCAATGGAGGAAAAATTCAAAATGTCTGATTCACAAACTCTCGTGTGTATCTAAACAATTTAAAGGCAAAACTGAAAGAAAATTCCAAAATTTGTTGAGGATTTTATACTATTGATAGTATTTCCTCAAGTTGTTTGAATTCCAGGTCCGAGGTATGAGTTGGCCGGTCTCCTGGGGCAACTTGTTGTACTACAATGAATGGTCCTTCCCAGTTTGGAGCAAGTTTTCCTTGATTTGTAGGATCAAAGCAGATGATTTTGCGGAGGACCAGATCTCTCGGGAGATACTGTTGTAGTTTAACCCTTGCATTGTAATGTGTTGCAATGCGTCTTTGGTATTCCTCCAATCGATACCGTGCTTTATCTCTGACTTCCTCAATGAAATCTATGTTTGCCCTCATTCCTTCGATGTTTGCTTCTTCATTGAATTCTTCTTCTCTGATAGATCCGACCTTAACCTCTACGGGAATCCGAGCTTCGACTCCATAAGCTAGTCGGAATGGTGATTCGCCGGTGGTCGTCTTGGCAGTAGTCCGGTAAGACCATAGAACTTTGGGTAACTCTTCTACCCATCTACCTTTAGACTGGTCCAATCTTTTCTTTAATCCTTCCAACATTGATCTATTAGTAACTTCCACTTGGCCATTGCTCTGTGGATATGCTACAGAAGACCAACGGGGCTCTATACCTTGCTCTTTACAAAATCGTTCAAATTCAGCATTTTCGAACTGTTTACCGTGGTCGGTGACAATGATTTTTGGGATACCATACCGATACATGATATTATGTGTGACGAATTTTTTCATCTGGTCGGTATTGATGGACGCCAGTGCATCAGCCTCCACCCATTTAGTAAAGTAATCGATTGCCACCATCAGGTACTCTCTGCTTCCTGTGGCCTTTGGTAGTTTTCCTACCAGGTCTATCCCCCATTTAGCGAATGGAATTGGAGAGAGGGTTGATGTCAGAGGCATTGTGGGAGCATGAGGTATGTTGGCGTGTGCCTGGCATTTGTCACATTTGTGGACGTGAGCTTTCGAATCTTCTTGTAAAGTGGGCCAATAGTATCCTTGCCTTATTACCTTGTCTGCTAAGGCTCTGGCTCCTATATGACCTCCACAATTTCCTTCATGAATTTCTTTTAGGATGACAGCTGCCTCTAGAGCCCCTACACATCGTAACAATGGTCGGGTGAGAGACTTTTGTACAACTTGTCATTTCTGACAGTGTATCTGACTGCTCTTTGCTTTACAGTTCTAGCTTCTTTTGGATCTTCTGGTAGTAAATCACTTTCCAGATAATTGATTATTGGAGTCATCCAACCGTGCTCGGTCTGTATGTGCATTTGGTCGGTCAGATTGATGCTCGGAAACTGTAGCTTTTCCATATATACGACCGGGTCTGCTTCCATCTCTTCCGTAGCCAACCTAGATAAGGCATTTGCCTGCTCATTTTCTGCTCTAGGGACTTGTTGGATTTGGATGTCTTTGAAGAATTGTCTGTATTGGTTGACCATGGTAAGATATTTAGTCATCCTCTTTCTTTTGCTTCATATAGCCAATTCACATGATTCACAATCAGTTGTGAGTCGCTTCTGACTTCGATGTTCTGAATGTCAAGGGCTTTTGCTATACGGAGACCTGCTATTAATGCTTCATATTCTGCTTCATTGTTTGAGGCCTTGAATTGGAAGCGTAGTGCATACCGTATTTGGAATCCTCCTGGGCTGATTAGGAGCAATCCCGCTCCACTCCCCTGTGCTTTGCTAGAACCATCCACTGAGAGTATCCATCTTTTGATGCTTTCGGAAGTGGCCTCTTCTTCTTGCTCATGCCTTGGTTCAGGAGTTTCAAGGATGAAATCAGCCAGGACCTGTGCTTTAATAGCTGGTCTTGGTCGGAACTCTATCTGATGCTCGCTTAGCTCAACTGCCCATGATACCAATCTTTCGGCCAGGTCTGGTCGGTGCAGTATTTTCTTCAAGGGAAAATTTGTTAATACTGGAATAGGATGTGACTGGAAATATGGTCTCAGTTTTCTGGCTGCTATGACCAGGGCCAAAGCTTGCTTATCCACTTCTGGATACCTTGTTTCAGCATCAAGGAGCACGTGGCTCACATAGTAAACTGGGTTTTGCTGTTTTCCTTCATCTTGCACTAGTACTACACTAATAGCCAGGGGCGAAGTTGCCAAGTAGACGATCAGTTCCTTTCTTGTGGTCGGTCGTACGAGCAAGGGTGGAGTAGTTAGCTTTTTCTTTCAGATGTTCGAAAGCTTGTTGACACTCCTTGCTCCATTCTGGTACTCCCTTTTTGGAAATATTTTTTAAGGCTTGAAAGAAAGGTGAACATCTCTCTCCTGACCGGGCTATGAACCTGTTCAAGGCTGCTACCTGACAAGTGAGACTTTATATTTCCTTGATGCTTTTTGGTGGTTTCATCTCTTGTATGTCTTTTATCTTCTCAGGATTAGCCTCTATTCCTCTTTGAGATACCATGAAACCCAAAAATTTTCCTGAAGATACTCCAAAAGCGCATTTCTCTGGGTTGAGCTTCATTTTATATGCTCGGAGTACCTCGAAAACTTCTGCTAGGTCTTTTAGATGGTTGGATTGAGATGTGCTCTTTATCAACATGTCATCAACGTATACCTCCATATTCCTGCCTATTTGCTGCTCGAAAATTTTGTTGATCGTCATTGGTAGGTTGCCCAAACATTTTTTAGACCAAAGGGCATTACTTTGTAGTAGTAACTATCCCTGTCTATCATAAATGCTGTGTGTTTCTGGTCATCTGGGTTCATCAAGATTTGGTTGTATCCTGAATAGGCGTCCATGAAACTAAGCATCTCGTGCCCAGCTGTTGCATCGATGAGCAGGTTTATCCTTGGTAGAGGATAACAATCCTTTGGACATGCTTTGTTGAGGTCGGTATAGTCTGTGCACATTCTCCATTTTCTGGTTGCCTTCTTTACCATGACCACATTGGCCAACCAAGTTAGGTGTTCGATAGGTTTAATGAATCCGGACTGCTTCATCTTCTGAGCCTCTGTTCGGATGGCCTCATGCTTTTCCAAAGAAAAATTTCTTCTTTTTTGTATTATTGGAATTGCCTGAGGATCAATATTTAACCTATGCTCGGCTACTTTTCTATCAATTCCGGGCATGTCTTTGGCCGACCATGCAAAGACGTCAGTATTTCTCTGTAGAAAGCTGGTTAGACTATTTTTGAACTCTTCTTCTTGTTCTGCTCCGATCATGGTTCTGTGATCTTTCCTTGAATTCAGCATAATCTTTTCCAAATTTTCTACTGGTTCGGCTCTTTGCATGTTTTCTTCATCACGATCATCTCTGACTTCGACCGCCATGGTAGAGCTTGTTTTTATTCGTTTTCTCATGTAATTGGCGTAGCTTTGCTTGCTTTCTTTTTGGTTGGCGGAACATTCTCCTATTCCCTTTTTTGTTGGGAATTTCATCTTCATGTGTAAGGATGATACTACCGCCTCCAGGGTACAAAGGGTTGGTCGTCCTAAGATCATATTATAAGCTGACAAATCTCGGACGACCATAAAATTTGTTTGGATGACCTTGTCTCTGGGGTGTTCACCGATACGAAGATTTAATCTGATGGTGCCCTCTGCTCGGGTTGAGGTTCCTGTAAAACCGTATAAGTGCGTCCCACAGGGGATCAGCATTTTCTTGTCTAGTTGCAATTTATAAAAAGCCTCCAATGACAAGATATCTGCTGATGATCCTGTATCTACTAGGACTCTATGGACTTCTGTTCCGGCCATAGTGACTTTGATGACAAGGGCATCGTCGTGGGGAGTGTTTACCCCCTGTTTATCTTTGGATGAGAAGGTGAACGGTTCTGAAGTGATCTTCTCACCTAGTTTCTTAAGCTCGGCATTCCCCACATATCGTGCTTTTCTTTTGGCTTGTCTACTTGATTCCTCAGTTGGGCCACTGAACACGGTAAATATTGGTGGTCGTTTTTGATTGTCTCCTCCTTCCCGTGGTTGGGACTTGTTTTGGCATATTTCTTTGCTTGGAGATCTATGCCTCTTCCTACCCCCTTCTATTTGCTTTTGATCAAGCTGGGTAGGTAGGAGGTATTTCATAAGCCGCCCTTGATCGATGATTCTGTCAATTTCCTCTTTTAGTTGTCGACAATCATCTGTCCAGTGTCCGTGATCTTTGTGGAAGTTGCAATATTTGCTTTTGTCTCGATTTCCTGGACGAGAATGTAGCTTTTCGGGCCGCTGGAAAATTCCTCGATCTTTAATCTGCATCAGGATTTTTGATCTTCTCATGGCCGGTAACCTTTCATATTCAGGTCGACCATCCCTGATCGAGTCTATGGTCGGTCTTCTGACAGGTTGGTACTTTTCTTTGTATGTTCTTGTCTCCATGGTTGGATGCTCCTTCTTTCGAGATTCAATTGTTTTTGATATCTCCGCTTGCTTGTGGCATCGTTCACGGAGATCGTCATACGTTTCAGGCATATCATTCAAAAGTCTCTCAAGTAGGCCTTCATGGCTAAGTCCTTGATACAAGGCGTGGAAGGCTATCTTTTCATCCAGATTTTCAATCTGCGTGGTCAATTTATTGAATCTCTCAAGGAAATTTCTAATGGACACCGTTCGCCCTTGTTTTACAGCGAACAAGGTTTCTTCTCTCTTTTTGGTTTCTACTCCGCTTTGGAAACGCAATAAGAAAGTCCGACCTAGATGTTCGAAACTTTTTATTGTGCCATGGGGCAGAGCTTGGTACCAATCTAATGCAGCTCCAGTCAGTGATGCTGAGAAACTGCGGCACATAGCTGCTTCATTATGTCTAGAAGTAGACATGACAGACTTATAGTGGGTGATGTGATGTTTAGGACACTTCGATCCGTCGTACGCTTTGAAGGTCGGGCATTTGAAACCTATTGGCATCTCTGCTTCCGAGACGCTTTTGATGAAAGGGTCCTCCTTTAAGACGGCATATAGCTCTTCTTTTCCCAGTTTTAGGACTTTTTTGACCGTCTCGTCAAGGTCGGTGATGCGCTTATTCATCTCGTCATCCCGCTTCTTTGAACCATTATGATTCTTTTTGTCCTTTGCGGCTTTTTCTGGATCTGTGCTGCTTCCTCGATCTTCGTCGTCTTCGACTGGAGGATTCTTTTCTGGAATAACCTCTTTCGAGGCTCGAGATTTTGCCAGCTCTTTTTGAGATTGTTGAGGGATCTGATCGATCACTGGTGGTCGGTCACGCCTGCTCCCCTCGGGACTTCTTTGTTTTTTCTGAGAATCTGCTTCGGGAGCAATTACGTGTTGCATGGCCATCTTGATCAACTCACCTAAGGATGAGATTTCTTTTCTCATCTCAACTTGTTCCTTTTGAACCTCGACAATTTGATGCGTTGTCGCATATTGATTTGCTTGAGTGTCTGGAAGAGTTGGAGAATCTTGCTGAATCTGGAGTTTGGGAATTTTTTCCCTTCCAACCTGGTCGACCTCCTTTTCTCCGCCAGACACCTCTTCGATTACCAAACCTGATCTCGTCTTCATATTAGCTTTTTGATCAAGTTCCCACCAACGACCCCCATTTTTTGCCGCACAATCCTGTTCGTCCCTTCAGCCGGTTGAACCTGCAAAGATGAGCTCGACCGTGGAGGTCGAGTTTTCACCTCCGACGATCTAGTTATAAATCCGACTAAGGAAGGCAAGAAAGTAATGAACAATGATAATATGAATAGTGATAATTCTATTCAGCGTACCTTTCTCCTGTGCTCCTTTACCTTTTTATAGATTTTCTACGTATGAGTTTGAATGGAACTAAAACCTTAGTAAGTCGGTGGTAGTACGACTCTTAGTGTTTGAGTGGAACTCAAACTTTAGTAAGTCGGTGGTAATACGACTCTTGATGATTGAGTGGAACTCAAACTTTAGTAAGTCGGTATAGAGGCGAATCTTCCTGAGTACGATTTATTGCCTTACCGACCTCACTTGGTCTGGTTCGTATTTGACCGACCTGGTTGGTCTACCCAATCAGATTGATCTTTCTGACCTGGATCGGGTTAAACCGAACTGGTTTAGTATGGTTCATATTTTCCATTATCATTAGCGTTTGACATTTACTAAAAAAATCTTGAGCATTTGATATTCTCTTCCGACAGCCCTCAACTACTTTTCCTTATCTTCCTCTTCCTCTCATCTATTAATAAGATGAATGTATTTACTATTTTTCCCTCTCATTATTAATGTTTTTGCTTACATCCATTTAAAAGTGTGTTAGGGTTTTACAATTTTGAAATGAATTTTTGTTGACTTTCAATATTCATTTGATATGAGAAACAATAATTTATCATGATAACAGGTCTAGTGTGAGATCAGGGCATCGAAACAACCTTTGAGTAAAAATTTATAGGGTTAAAGTTGTTTCAAAAAATTGTCCTTTGGACTTTACTTACGTAAAAACTTTTGGCACAGGGTTCGCCTTTTTCTCGATGTTCAACCAAAAATAATACATATTTTCTCATGTAATTATGATATATTTATTTAAGGTGATTATGACGGAGTTAAACTTTATATCATTCTATTATATTTTTGTTGACCTAATTATGCTATATAATGAATTTTTTTTAAAGAAACTAATATTTTACACCATTATTGTGTTTATTTTATTTACATATATCATTTTTGTATTAATTATCCAATAAACAATCTTATATTAATAAGATAGGCTTTGATTTCTTATGATTAAACCGTCTTAAATTAGTTATTAAACCAGTTGCATTGAACATGCATAATGCGTAAAATTTTTTATGTATAAGTTGATGGGCCCAATGTATCACAACTTTGATTTATTTATTTTTTCCGGTCATTCAACTTTTTATTTATTTATTTATTTATTTTTATCTCTAAGTGCCCAATTCTTAGTGTTTTTTTTTTGGTAAATCAATTTTCATTAAGAAAAGCAAAAAAACACAAGGAATCTTGAATCACAAATCTAATGGATGGCCAACATGTCCTAGTGGTAATAGACATAGCCTTCTTAGCTAAAGAGTAGACAAACATATTCTCCTCTCTAGAAACAAACCTAACATTACACTCTACAAACTCAGCAGATAAAGCAAGAATATCACAAGTGACTGTCTCCACTTCCACTGCTGGATCTATATCTTTTCATTCGATGATTACCACTAAATCCATAGAGTCCGTGTACACGGGGGCGGAATCAATATTCAACATTGGGGGGGGGGGGCAAGAATGAAAGTCCAGATAACCTTCCTGTTCATGAAGTACTAATGTTTTTTCACAATGTGAGCCTTTATAAGACTCACAGAGGGTCCCACTTTTGAATTATTTTATTATATTAAGGAATAAACTCACATATTTTGTAGGACCCACACATATTTGGAAAAATAGGTAAATTATTAATAATAATATTTTTTCAGACAAAATATAGGTAAATTAAAGCAATAATACAATATATATACATGACTTCAACCCTAAAAAGTTAGATGAAACCAAAATTTTCTTTGGTAGAAGATGCAAACCGATGGTAGTTATACCTTACTATCTATAAACATTTTATTCACAATATAAAATCAAATAGCAAAAAATTGCAGGAGAAATAAAGAAATAGAGAATATAAAATCAAATAAAAAGAAAAACCCAAAAAAAAAAAAAAGAGAAAAAAGAAACGATAAATAAATTGAGAAAGAAAAATAGTACCTAATTGTGGATTTTTGTTCGCACTTGCACGGATATCGTCCGTGCAGGCTGCAACTCCTTGCCATGTGTTAAATTATAATCTAACGATTATAAGAAAGGGTATTATAGTAATTGTACAATCTACTTATAAATAAATGTTATAATTTACAAAAGGTAACCTTAGTAACAATCCAATTCACAAAATAAACCCAAAAGCTAATCAGAAACGAGATTGTGATTGTGGAAACTCTGACGGACTGCCCTCATCACCAGTGACCAAATCCATCAAATGTGATCATGAATTTGTTCTTTCATTTCGATTTTGGGTCTGCACTTCTTTCTTTTTGTCTTATTTGAGGAGAACCACATAGAAAGAAGAGTTCTACGGTTTACCTTCCACTCGAGAGCTGCTTTGCTTGGCTCGAAATTTAGGTTTTTTTATTGGCCGCATGAAACGGTATTGGATTTTTTGACGTTATTACTTCGTGTATTTAAACTTTTATGGAGCTTCGATTTGTTCTCTTTCTCCCAATCCAGTGGTCTCTCTCAAGGGTAATATTCGAATTTGAGTTTCATGGGTTTTGTTCATCGTGTTGTGCTCTTTGTATTCTTTCACCCAAATTTCTTTTATACTGAAATAATCTTCAATCTCTTTTGCATTCATTATGGTGAATCTTTCATGATTTGTGTTTTATTCAGACCTTTTACAATCACATCAAGGTTAGGGTTTTTCAAGAGAGAAAAAAGTGTGAGTCGTAGGGCATTCGGCTAGGGTTTTCACAATAAAAAAGATAGTTGTTCGAGCTGAAATGATGAAAAAATCAAAGATATTGGAAGTTAAATTGCAAAATTGGGTCTTTAAACTAAAACGATGAAAAAATTAGAGAGATCCAGTTGTGATGGTGGGTTTTGGGAAAGGTTTAGATTTCTCGTTTCTTGTACCGTTTGGCTTTTTGGGGTTCATTAGGTGAATTTGAGTTCTTGAACGATGAGTTTTGTAAATTTTAAAGGTTCTTTTACTGTAAATGATACAATAACGAAAGTACCCTTACTTTCTAGTCGTTGGAAGAAAAATTACACGTGTCATGTTTTTGTGCCTGCGTCGGTGATATCCGCGCAGGCGCGAACAAAAATCCCCTAATTGTGGAGAAGATTTTTTTTTTCAATTTTTTCTTAATACACACTTATAAAAAGGAAAGAGAATAAATAGGAAAAAAAGAGGATATGGTATGCCTCTTTTAGCATCCGTCCGAATCCGTTTAGTAGAATCTGCTCCTGAATTCGCATCTGCATCTGTTTAGTAGTATCTGAATCATTCTGATTACTAATAGGATACGGATATGGTATGTCTCTTTCTTATCGATTATTATCCGTCCGATTAAATTATCCAATTAACTTACTTATTTGGATTTCTTATTTATTTTTTATTTTTATAAATTTTTACTTGAGATATGTGACTATTTTTGTAGGTTTTCTACTAAAAGAACTACCAAAGTTGTCGAAATCTCATATTTCAAACTTAACCTCGCAAACAAAATGGTAAAGATGTCAACAGGTAGTCGAATACTTATATTTAATTTGTATTCATGTTCATTTAGAATAATCTACTTAAGGAAATAATTATTTAGAATAATCTACTTAAGAAAATAATTATCATATTGTCATTCGAATCTGACTGAATTCGTCCAAATAGCGATAGGATATCATCCGAAATATAATAGAATGTGGATATAGTATTACCATTATCTGATCCAAATCTAATTCCTTTACACCCCTAGTTTCTAATTAAGAATGACGTTTTGAATATATAATAAAATTTTATTTTTATTTTTATTTTTATTTTTATTTTTATTTTTAAATTTCCTCTTTAACCTATGTTTATAGAAAGAGAAGAGAATATATAAGAAGAAAAGATGAAAGAGAAGAGAGGGGAGAATAAATAGGGATTGCGGAGTTAGTTTTCAATTAGGAATGATATTTATACCATTATTTTACCTTTAAAATTATTCTCAATATTGAAGGGGGCAAATAGTGATATTCCATATGTGAGACGAGAAAAAACTGAAAAATTTTAATATAAAAATTAAAAAATTAAAAAAATAATATGATTTTTAAAAAAGTTAGCCCCCCTCCCGGGCCCCACTGTGGTTCCGCTCCTGCGTGTACACTAATTTTCTTCATGATTCCTTTGTCACGAGCCCATACTAATCCTTCCCTAACTGCCATAGCTTCACCATGTAACACCTTTGTGAAGTTTGCTGGTTTTGATTCAGCATGCATCACTTGGCCAGCATAATCCCTTACAACAAAGCCCAAACCTCCCTTGCCTCCTCGACTGAACAGCCACAGCAGATCAAGACCTCATCTTTGAGCTTGTTGCTTCTCAAAATTACATCAGCAGCTGGTAGATTTTTCCCATTGAACAGTAGTTGCCTTACCATGAAGATGATCATGGGTAAATATAGATGGGTCCAACACTATGTGTGGTTCAAAAGTGTAAAAAAAAAAAAAAAAAAAAAAAACACATTGTTTTCCTGACGGGGAGGTGATCCAGACTCTAGAAATACAATCACGAATGGAATGGAACTTCCTGCTTGGCATCATTGCCCCACCCTCCTTTTCCTTTGGAGTCTTTATAGGAAATGAAATCTCCCAATAAAGCCCAAGGGGTGACTAACCAAAATTTTCATAATTCGAATATCCTTCCACAAAGGCATTTTACCACTATCGTTATTAACTCCATTAAGAAAAGTAACTTCCACTCATTTGTGCAAATAAAGAAACTATTCAGCTGAGTAAATTGATTTGAATTAGGGGTGTAAATAGATAATCAAAATCTGTTTTTGAGTTCACATTCATATCCATTAGGGTATTTGAATCTATTCAATTACTAATAGGACACAAATATGATTATAGTACCCTTTCTATTTGGACTTGTTGTCTTATTTTTTATAAATTTTTAACTTGAGATATGTAATTTTTTTTTATATATATTTTCTACTAAAATAAATATTGAAGATGTTAAGTTTTTAAAATTTCAAATCTAACTCTCACAAACAAAATGGAAAATACTGTCAACAAGTAGTCGAAAACTTTTAGTCAATCTATATTCATACCCATTTAAAAAAATCTACTTAAATAACTATCTGACTATCATTCAAATTTGACTAAATGTTGTAAACGATTAAGGGATTTGCACGCACACCAGAACTGTTGTTGTAATCACAATACTCCTTTAGAGCTGAAACGTACATGAAGTACTTTCTTTAAGGTATTTAGACACCCCGAATTGTGCAATACGGGTTCTAAAAGTGTCTTCACCCCAAGATCAGTCAACCCAAACCTTTAAGGTTGCACCCCAAAAAGGTTTACTCAAGGTATAATTAGGTTATGTTCATTGCTGCTTAACAGAATAACAGGGAGAGAGAGACCCCAAGATCAGTCAGCCTCGCTGCTGCTTAACAGAATAACAGGGAGAGAGAGAGAGAGAAAGAGGAGAAGGAATTCTGTGTGTCAAGAATGAGCACGAAATTGAGTTTATATAGAACCCCAAAGGCTGTGGGTGAAAGGGTACCTTTCAGCAAGGTACCTCCAGCTGACCTCCCTACAGGAGAGTGGCATAGCTGACCTCCCTACTGGAGAGTGGCATCTTCATGTATTCACCCAATAGTGGGCTTTCCAGAATAGCCCATGACAAACTGGGCCTTCCGGATCAAGTCCCAAGTCATATAGATACATTAATCATGGCAGGGTCACTATGGGGTTTAGGCAAATTAATAATACATGGGCTCTTACTATATATGAACCACATAATCAGATCCTCTCAACCCGATGTGGGACTAAATAAAACCATGGATAAAAGACACAATTAAAATAAATATTTATCTAAAGTTTTAAACATATTTACAACATTGAATCCTTCCGATAATCTATTATATTATCACTATCCGATTCAAATCCGGTCTGTTTACACCCTTAATTTGAACATGGGAGTGTTTGAATGCCAACACAACCATAGAGATGTCAAACGACGTAGGCACTTGATAAAATGGCCATTTTGTACAAAACAGCCGAAAAACGACCAAAACCAGATCGCTTCAACTAGATCGTTCTTCCTTCCAAAACCAGCTTTCTTCACCAAACAACCAGCCATTCTGTACAAAACAAAAAGCCCATCCACAGCCTTGAACAACATTTAAGAAAATGCCGGCAACCCAGTGTTGGATTAGCCAAGGATCCAAAGTGAGTTTGAGCATCCTGTAGTAGAGGAGCACCTCCTTCATTCCTGGCCTGGCCATTTAACAATCCAATCCAGTAAATAATGACTGTCAAAGCAGATGATAGTATTACCTTCTGATGGCTAAATATAATTCTGTTTCTGGTTTCTCAAGTCCCAAATATAGTAGCAAGTGATAATAACTCAGGGAATTCCCACACATCCCGTATCTGAGAAAAACAAATCTAAGAAATAAAAGTAAAAGAAGAGAATGTCTGAGGTGAAGTGATAAGCAAAATGCACAGGGAAACCATCCATTCATTGGGCGGATGTTCCACCCGTTAGAATTTATAAAACTGAAACGAGAGAATGTCTTGAGCAGAAGTGATAAGCAAGAAAGAATTGTGGAATGCATGATCCCTGGAACCCAAGTATCATAAGCTACAAAACTATTCTTGCCATTCCCAATGTGTTTTAAGCTGGTGGCTCTCGGTTCCGAGGCTATTTCAGATTCTAGAGCCAAACTTAGATTCTTACAAGTATTTTCATTCCAGAAGCGGCTAGAGACAGAATCCAGTTTGTTACAAACCTTTACAAGTAAAAATTTGGAATAGAAGAAGCAAGAACAGACCTTATCAGAACCCGTGTTCCTGCAGCAAAGCTATGACAGTGAGATTGGAACCAAAAAGGTACGTGAGAACCCAGATGCTCACTAGAGAGTGGCATTGGTTGTATCCTAATAAGTTTGCAAATGTCCCCCTGAAGCTGTTCCTGCACATTAGAGCTAAAATCATTGTTTTCATACGTACACTACATACCGAAGTTGCTCAACATCAATTTACAAATTCAAGTTCATAATTGTATGTTATATCTTGTTAGTGCACAGTCCATCTTCCTAGGCCCCAACCCTTTTTCCGAATAAGGTGAATGAAAATCAAATCTTGAATAGCTAAACATTTTTCATATGGTGTTTGTCAAAGAGATTGAGAAGATCAGAGCATTAGGCATGGTAACCAGTCATTTTTACTCAATGAAGCTACTCCATAGTCGATGCCATTTCTATCTAAATCAGCATGCTTAACTATTTTCACAGTTAATTTAATCTATTGTCAATCACAATTGCATAAAGGATCACATCACTCTTGATGTTAATACTGTCATCCTTTTTGATGATGGTTCATAACAGGTAGTTAAACACTCCATAATTACCTGAGGTCAATTGGGTTCATTAATATGTCTTCTCATCCTATTCTGTTGCTTGCATAATTAGATTGACATCTTGTCTTAAGCAGGACTTGTACCGGAATATTATTTCCCAGCCAAATTACTAAAGATCATTTCACCATCATTTGCAGAGTCTGGTATGAATTACATTTATTTTCCAGTTTTTGAAAGGCTAACTAAGTGATTTTTGATCGTTCAAATGTAAACAAGCTGGACTAGAGTCATTAGACTGAGGTGCATTGTTATTTGGATGACAAGAAAATTCTGTTTAGAGAAGATGATGAAACAGATATCAAGGATGATTTTAGTCATTCAAGTTGGCATGCATTCAGTTGAAGCATTGGGTTAAAATAGAAGATGAGAATGTAAAGGTTAAGCTTCTGAATCCAAATTCAAATCCACCATAACTAATTCTATATTGATCTTATCTCCAACCAATCAAGAGAGTTTGAGTTATGGTTAAAGTGTCAACAAGTTGTAGA
The DNA here is from genome assembly GCF_041222555.1 of Hakea prostrata. Lineage (NCBI taxonomy): Eukaryota > Viridiplantae > Streptophyta > Magnoliopsida > Proteales > Proteaceae > Hakea > Hakea prostrata. The sequence goes on along the minus strand of NC_142604.1, from coordinate 40,304,188 downwards.
GTTTGATTGTAAACAAGTTGTAATTCAAATTCAAATTCAAATATTCGAATTGTAATTCAAATAACATTAAGAGCAAATTGCACTGACACCCCAAAATAGAGACCTTAAAGCACTGCCACCCCACTTTATATTTGAAAAACACGTAGGTCCTATTTTGTTAGAATGATTAGTTATATTATTGTAAAGACTATTATACCCTTCTTTATCATATTTATTCTCCAATAAATCTTATTCTCATTTATAAAAAATAAAATAAAATAAAATAAAATAATTCATGGACGTTTAAAATGGTCAAAATAGCCTTACTTATATTTAAAACATTTAAAATGATTCACTCAACCCCTAGGTGGATGAAGGGATTCTCTCCCGTCACCCATCTTCTTCCCTTCCCACACCGAAAATACTCACCACCATTGAAAATCGCCTGCTACCGGCGACGACTAGATCCCCTCCCCGCCGGCGACCACATCCCGCCCTTATTTCTCACACCGTTCAAAACCCTAGATCTCTTACCATACGACCCAACAGTGAAATCACCGCAAACCAAAACCTAACAAGGAAATCACCGCAACCTTTGGATTTTCAGTTTAGGGATTCAAATTTCTCTTCTATTTGACATATTATATATGTTTTTCATTTTGAATCCCTTCTTGGTTTCACGAAGCAAAAAACCTCTTGATCTCTGCATCAACACCAAAACAAAAACAAGACCTGTATGTAGATCCCAAATCAAACTCAAGACCTGCGGAAATGGTCTGAAAAACCAGGAAAAAACTACTAAAGAATTTGCATTTCTCTTAACGCCTACGAATCAATCCCTTCTTGGTTTTAATTGATTTTGTTTTGTTCCTGACTAAAGAAAGTGTTTCGATCGATCAGGATTACAATTTAGGTTTCGTTTGTTTGTCATCTAGTTAGGGTTTTTAGCAATATAGGTTCGATCTTAATCAAGTTTGTGTTTTCTCATTACACATGCAGAGACTGTCACCCTTGAGGTCGAGAGGAAGGGTTGAAAGAGAAAGTAGAGGTGAGGGAACGATTGCGATGGTGAAGGGCATAATGATGAGGGTTTGAGATGAGGAGAGATGCAGTGGGAGGTGGAGACGGAGCTTCTCCATTCCTTGGAGACACGAGAAGTTGCTACCAGATTCAGCAGTGTCAAGCGTGTGAGAACCATGGCCTCCAACACATCTCCATGATGATGATGCTGATTCTTTTTCTTCTTGTTCTTGTTCTTGTGCCGTTGCAGCTGCTTCTTCATCTTCTTTTCTTTCCTTGTGATTATGGCCTACGTTGGACCTAACACCAACAAGCAGAGAGATAAAGGGGTTGGACCTAACACCAACAAGTAGAGAGAGAAAGGGGTAGAGGTAGAAGATGGGTGTCCCTTCACCCACCTAAGGGTTGAATCCACCTAAGGGTTGAATGAATTATTCTAATGTTTAAAATACAAGTAAGGATATTTTGGTCATTCTACATGTTTATTTGGATTTTTTATTTTTTTCCTCATATTTTGGTAAGGGTATTTTTGGAATTAAAGAAAAATAAACAATGGATTAATAGTTTCACTAACAGAATGGACTAGTATGTTTAATGAATTGGGGTGTCAGTGCTTTAAAGCCTCTATTTTGGGGTGTCAGTGACTCACGAATTTGAGTGTGGAAGAATTCTCTCTCAATTGAGTTCTCTCTCAAACGAAATTCTAACTTGCTATAAGTTTTTAATCCTTTGACCACCGTCTACATGATCCTTAGGACCTTCTCTTCTCCCCACAATGAGCGTATTTGCTTCCTCTAGCTCCACCACTGCCATGGCGCTCCTCTGATTTCACTTACCAACATCGTTTCTCTCCTACCTGTAAAGCTTGATCGTAGCAACTATCTCCTATGGAAATTGCAATTTCTCCCTTTACTTCATACACATGATCTTTATGGATATGTTGATGAAATTAATCCAGCTCCTCTGCAGACCATACCCAATCCCTCCACCACATCACCCACACCAACCTCCAATCCTAACCTTGCATATTCTCAATGGTGCAAGCAAAACCAGATGATCTTATCTTGGATCATCTCCTCCTTTTCTGAAAGTGTTCTTTCTCAAATCGTTGGTCTCACAACCTCCCATGTTGCTTGGAGTTCCCTTGAATGAACTTATGCCTCACAATCTCAAGCCCGTATAATGCAACTGAAATACCAACTCTTGCAATTCGCAAAGGCCACTCTTTTATGGCCGAGCATGTTCAGAGGATTAAATCTGTTTTTAAGCATCTCGCCGCTGCTACTCACTCAATTTCTGATGCTAATATTATCCTCACAATGCTTCTTGGCCTACGTCATGAATATAAATCCTTTGCCACCTCTATTACCTCTCGTCTTGACCCTCTTCCCCTTGATGATTTCATAGGCCTTTTACTGATCGAGAACTCTCAAAGATCAAACAAGACAACAACTTGACTTGCCTTCATCAAAAGTTAATCTATTACCAGATCAACCCCCCAAACCAAAATCGTGGCCCCTCTCATAGCTATGGTAGAGGACGAGCTCGAGGTTACTCCAATCGTGGTCGACATGCAACGCATCTTCTCCCTCTCCTCCCTACCCCTACAGTTGGTTGTTAGATTTGCAACAAAATTAATCATACAAGGGTGCAATGCTATTTTCGCTATGCACCAAGTGCCAATGCCTCCAAGTTGAATTCCTCCCCAGAAGCTATTTTGGCAGCACCCAGGACTTCATTTGATCCTTCTTGGTACCCGACTCCAGGTGCCAGTCATCATGTTACGTCCAATGTAACCGATATATATACAACAATGCTTTACCGTGGTACTGATCAACTTCACATTGGTAATGGCTTAGGTTTGCATATAAAAAAATATTGGAAGTGTTTTTCTATCAACCCCTTTATCTAAAGTGCTACATGTTCCTTCTATTTCTAAAAATTTGCTCTATGTGAGTAAATTTACACGTGATAATAATGTTTATGTGGAATTTCATCCAAGTTCTTGCTTTGTGAAGGATCTTGAAACATGGACTTTTCTACTTCAAGGATCAATTAAAGTTGGCCTCTATCGCTTCCATCCACCATCTGCATCTCCCTCTGTTCATTTGAGCGAACGTGTGTCTCAAGAAGTGTGGCATGATCGATTAGGGCATCCGTCGAATAGAACTTTGGACTTTCTCTTTCACAATTCTAGCTTGCACCAACCTTCATCTCCTTCATCAGTTTTGTGTGTCCCTTGCCAGATGGAAAAATCATATAAATTACCTTTCAAGATGAATAAATCAAGGGTCGTACCTCCATTCCAGTTATTGCACACTAATATTTTAAGCCACTCTCCGTCACCATCTACACAAGGTTATAGTTATTATATTTCCTTCTTGGATGATTACAATAGATTTACATGGCTTTTTCCACTTGTACGTCGCTCTAATGCAATTTCAGTATTCAAACAATTCTATTATCATGTAGCCAATGTCTTTCATACCAAGGTTCAATTTTTTCAATCTGATGGTGCCAAGGAATATGAATATTTTGATTACTTTTTAAAGAGAGTGGTATATCTCATCAGTACTCATGCTCCACACACTTTTGAACAGAATGGGAGAGTGGAATGGAAGCATAAACATATAATAGAAACATACCTCACTCTTATGGCTCGTGCTTTAGTCCCTTTTATTTTCTGGCCACCTGCTTTTGAAACGATCATCTTTTTAATTAACATAATGCCTACACTAGTACTTGGGAATAAATCTCTATTTCAGGTGTTATATCACAACGATCTAGATTCTTTATTTCTCAAAATCTTCGGATGTGCATGTTTTCCTTGGTTACTGATGAACACATTTATGTGTGAAATCTTATGGCATAAAGCATGCATTTTATACACTTAGAGTGGAGTTACCTTGGGTTTTATGTCGTTTTTGCAGATTTTAGGACTTTTCAAGATTTAAGCAAATATTTGGAGTTTTAGGCTTGAATCATGCTATTTTACATGTCAAGAAGTTCATCCAAATTCTCAAATGCGAAAATGGGCCCGATCTGGAGCATGATGGGCTAGAGATGTGTGATTATGGGCCAACTCCGAAATATTGAAGAGATAAAGAAGGCAAATCTGATCTACGGCTGGGATTTTAAATCAAATCTATAGAGATATTATTGAGAGAGTCCAAATGGAAAAGAGTCCTTGCATACCTCAATATCTTATTTCCTATCTTGGATTTAATTAAAGAAAGAAAAAGAGGAAAAAGAATTATATTCAGAAAGAAAAAGAGGAAAAATCCCGTTTTTGAATGCCTCTGTCCAGTTTCGATCAAACCCTTCATCGAACGGTCATCCGATGTTCGATCGTTCTGATTTTTGGAGGAGAGCTTCACGACTACTTAAACCTCAAATCCAACGGTGGAATTATGCATCTGATCTCTCTAAGTTGGCGCGATTACTACGTCAAAACCCTAATTGGCTGAGTCAGATAGAAACCCTGAGTTTTATTCAAATTCAGCCGTGCTTCATATCTCATGTAAACTCTATAAAAGGAGATCATATTCCATCAAAGGAGAACATGTTCTAGAGCTTAGTCGAAGCATTCTTTCTTCTCTCTTTAGTTTATTAAGGCTTTCTCTAGTTTTCTTTGCTTGCATTAGTGAGATTTAAATTTCTAGATTCAATGTTTAAGTTTAATCTTTTTAATGCAATTTAAGTTCAAGCTTCAAGTTCAAGTCTCAATTTTTTTAGATTTGTTTTTCTCTGGGTCTAGCAATTGCAGATTTAGATCATTCTAGATCTAGATCTGGTTGTTAGGGTTGGTTGAGATTCGAATCGTTTGTTCAATTCGCAAGTAAGTAACTTTCTTTATTAATCTTCTCTCCTCCCTCCATTCCCGCTTCTATCTACCCCTCCATATTCTTAATTTAAGATTTACTTTCAGCATTATTTATTGTTCTCCCTTCCCCTGGATCCTTGATCAGAGATGCCTACAGTCGTGCCTCTCTTTGGTTAAGGCTTCCTTTTCCTTTAATTGCTTTGTTTATTGCTTTGTTATTTACTTTCTGCCTATTCATTCATCATCTCGGACCACATAACCGGAGCAAGCCTACAGTCGTGCCTCTGCTTCTGGTGACGGGTGGTGTTGCATCTGCATTTTAGCTATTTCCTTTTCCTTTTATTGCTTTGTTTATTTCTTTGTTTATTGCATTGTTATTGTTTGCATTTTTTTTCCTGTCTTTTATTTATGCATTGATTGTGTTTAATTTATTTTTCATTTCAAATCGATTGCATTAGACATATAGATTAGGATCGTTTAGTTTAGTTAATTAGTTAACAAAAAAAAAAATTGAATCATTCCATTCTCGCATTACTATTAAGAAGTTCAATTCTAAGTGGCATATTTCCTTGAGATCGACCCGTTAGCTACACGATACCGTGCGCTTGCGGTTACTTTTAAATTTCACAGACAAGTTTTTGGCGCCGTTGCCGGGAAGGTATTAGTCCACTTTGTTTTTCTAATTCTTAGGTAAATCGAAGTGATTTAAAAATAAAAAAATAAAATTCAAAGATATTACTCTTAACTTGAGTAGAAACAAAAACGTATAGTAGTCCCATCTCTACTGCAGAATCCCCAGGATTCGATTGTAGGTGGCTCCGAAGACTATACGGATTCCCTTGTCATCAAACCTATAAGCGCTCGGCTATACGGCAACCTTACAGCTTTGGAATCATTGTTTCAATCTTTGTGGTGGGAAATTCATTACTTTCCCTTCGTTTTTGTTATTTTCTTTTCTTTTATTCTTTAGTACTTTATTTATTTTTTTTATTTAAAAAAAAAATTCTCATTCTTTCATAAGAGCCATTAATTGCATTAAGTGGTTAGTGCATGTGTGTCTGGACTCGTGATTCTACAAATAGAATTGTCCGAGTGTCTAACTTGACCATGGAAGGTCTACCTCCACCACCTCCACCTAAGAGTCTTAGGGATAGATTTTATCCTACCCGATCTGCACAACCTTCCTGTATACGTTTACCTGAAGTGAGGGGTAATAATTTTGAGCTCAAATCTCATTATCTATCTATGTTACCCCAATTTCATGGGCTACCTGATCAAGATGCATATTTGTTCCTTAGGGAGTTTGAGGAGGTTTGTGTCCTTATGAAGGTACAACAACTTACTGATGATGCCGTAAGACTACAGTTTGTTACCTTTGCATTAAAGGACCAAGCCAAAAAGTGGCTTTATAGCTTACCTAGGGATAGCATTATCACATGGGAACATTTACTGTTCTATTCTTGAAGAAATTCTTTCCTTTCTCTAAGACGAACAAAATAAAAAATGATATTCTTCAATTTCGTCAGAAACCCAATGAGTCCTTTGCTAAGATAATGGAGAGGTTTCAAAGCCTTCTCCAAGAATGCCCTCACCATGGTATAGAATTATGGCATTTATGCCAAATAATTTATGAGGGTATCGATTACCAAACAAAGCAACTTTTGGAATCAATGTGCCCCACAGGATTTACATCATTCACTGATGATTCCGAAGCTTGGAATTTTCTTTTAGACCTAGCAGATAGAACTAGAGAATGGGAGTCAACCTAAGAGTCTGAAAGGACTAGTAGGGGATATTTTGTTGATAGCCAAGTTCATAAGAAAGTACAAATAGATAACATTTTGAAAAAGTTAGACACTTTGGTAGTTAAAGCTGCACCACCAAGTTAAGCACATTTTATTGACAAATCTATTGCTATGTGTGCATGGTGTCAGTCTCCTACACATGTAATTGAGGAATGCCCTAGCTATTCTGGAGGCCAACATGAAAATGTCAGTGCGATGTTTCCAAACCCGTACAGTAACACATACAATCCTGGGTGGAAGAATCATCCTAACTTTTCATGGTCTCAAGGGCAAAACCAAAATGGATTAAGCAATTATTCCACACAAAATCACTTTGGTGCCCCTCAAAAGCAAAATGCCCAATTTTCTTATAATCCAAATATCCAATTCCCTCAAGCCCCAAATTTCCAGAATGCCAATTTAGCTAGGCCTGTCAATCCACCTATTGTGCCTTATATGCCTCACATTGCACAAAATCAATCATCACCAGGTTTCAACAGAGGTAACAATCCAGAGTTTTCTCGTCTCTCTTCCTTAGAGAAGAATATGGAAGTACTTTCCAGTACCTTCATGACTTCTATGCATAATATGGAAAAACAAATTTCCACTCTTGCAAGTGCTTTGTCTGAGCGAGAGAAAGGTAAAATGCCTAGCCAACCTGAGTTAAATCATAGGATTCAGATTCATCAAAGACCACCAAATCAAGTCAACCAAGTTGAATCCTCCCATTCTTCTTTAGCTTCAATTAATTCTGTGTCTGCATTGAGAAGTGGGAAAGGGTATTTAACAGGTGAGTCATATATTAATGAAAAGAGTGAGATAGTGACCACTGTGATGAGGAGAATGTTCAAGTATCTCCTAATGAGGGTTTGTTTGAGAAACCCATAGAAGTTGAGGATGAGCCAGTTGCTTTAGCAGTACCTAAGTTTGGAGAACCACTATCAGAAACTATGAGAAAAGAGCAAATTTCAAATGAGAATTCTTATGTTCCTAAGGCTCCTTATCCTAGTCGTCTAGTGAATAAGAAGAAGACTGCAACGATGTCTTCAAAAAGGTAGAAGTGAATATCCCTCATTTGGATGTCATATCTCAGATCCCCGCCTATGCAAAAGTGTTGAAAGATTTATGCACTTATAAAAGAATTACTAGCATTCCCAAAAAGGCGTTCTTGGCAGGTAACATTAGTTCCATAATTACTCAACCTGTAGCAGCCAAGTATAAGGATCCAGGGAGCCCCACCATAGCTTGTGTCATAGGCAATACACACATTGAACATGCTTTACTTGATCTTGGTGCAAGTGTAAATCTGTTGCCTTACCATGTTTATAAGCAACTAGGATTGGGAGAATTGAAAGCAACTAGAACTACTCTTCAAGTGGCAGATAGGTCAGTTAAGATTCCTAAAGGGATGGTTGAAGATGTTTTACTGAAAGTGGGAGAATTTATTTTTCCAGTTGATTTCATTGTGCTAGATACTAAACCTTTTTCAATCAAGGATGAAATCCCAATAATTTTAGGAAGACCATTTTTGGCTACTAGTAATGCATTAATCAATTGTCGAAATGGCCTCTTACGATTATCTTTTGGAAATCAAACTGTAGAGTTTAATATGTTCAGGATAGGGAAACAACCACAAATAGAAGAAGAGATCAATATGCTTGAGGAATCTTTTGATTTTCCTAATGATGTGATTACAAACTTTGAAATTGATTTTGATTTTGAATTTCAAGAATGTATGGATATGTTGGATGATGATAGTGAAACTTTCTTTTCTGAAGTCTTAAATTTTTGCACACCTTTAGAGCCTATTGAACCTCTATCCATCTCCATCACCACTCCCAAGCCCTCAATAATTGAACCCCCTCAGCTAGAATTGAAAGAGTTGCCTTCTAATTTAAAGTATGCTTTATTGGAACAAGATAATACTCTTCCTGTCCTTGTTGTCTCTGATTTAACTTCTGACAAAGTAGAAGAGTTGATCACACTGTTGAATGATAATAGAGAAGCATTGGGTTGGTTTGTCACTCATATCAAAGGTCTAAACTCTTCCATTGAAGAGCATCATATTCATCTTATGAAATATGCAAAACCTTCTAGAGAACCTCAACGTATGATGAGAATTTTCTTTAACATTGTGAATGTTTTTCTGGAGATCTTTAGAGATGATTTTTCGATTCACGGTTTTTCTTATTTGGAGTGCCTTCCCTATCATACATTGATATTGAAGATAAGACTAAAGCTTCCCATGATAAGCACATCTTGACTGAAAGGTATACCCCTCATTTGTCTTCTTTGTTTAGCATACATGCATTGAGGACATTGCATTACTTAAGTGTGGGGGGGGGGGGTTATAGCTGCGTTGTAGATTTTAACTTTGACTTTTGGTTATTATACATATTCTTTCAATTGCTATGATGTGTGAAATGAGAGTGATTTTGGTACTCATCATGAACACATAAAAACCCTGTTGAGAGGAAGGTAACTTGTATATATGTTGAGATGAAACTTTCCTTAGAAAAATAAAAGGCCCTTAACTTAAGGCGTTGAACCATCTATGAGTTTTGTGGGTCCTTGTTTCTTTGGCTAGAAGTTGAGATCAATTTTGTGTATGGCATGACAAAAGAAGAAAAAGAAAGAAAAAGGAAAAAAGAAAAAAAAAAGAGTAGAAAGTAAAAGTTGAATTCCTTGGAACTAGACAAGGCACTCCGACTAAGGAATCGAGGTGACTTGATCGAAACTCTTAGGAAGGAGATTATTGAAAAGAACTCTCGCATCACTGTCTATGTGGGCATATGTAAAGCAAAGCTACAAAGTAACTTGGGTTTCTGGTGTCTGCTCCACCATGTTATTCAAGCCAACCGTAGTGGAGTAATGTAGAGTTCACTACTCAAAAGCAAAAAAAAAAAAAAAAAAAAAAAAAAAAGAGAAATAAATACAAGTGTCATCAATGCCTTGGTAAAATTGTTTGGTCAAAAATACTTCAAAACCTTAGTCCTTGGTCCCCTTACTTTATGAGTGGTTTTGCTTAAAGGAGAGTGTACTTGAAAGATATAAGGTGAGTTTTTGATTGAGATATATGCTAAGTCTCAAGAATCAATATGGGGTAATAAAGTTCAAGTGTGTGGGATCTTAAATCATTGGTGAGAAAATTGTCATAGCTATTGATCTTGTATGAGTACTTACCAATTGTTAGAGTTAGAATTTGCAATGTTTTATTTTGAGCTAAAATTGGAATTTTGGATGTACATTCACTACAAACATCCACGAGACAAAACTCGTCCTCTAGGGGTAACCTAGTGGTTTAAAGGCCTGTTGCACATGCTAAGTGTAATCGTGATTCCTACCAAAGTGAGTTAGGATTTATTTTGTTGCACTAGTTTCTTACTTGCATTTGAAATTTCTTTAATTTTTGCTTGAGGACAAGCTTAGTTTAAGTGTGGGGGAATCTGATGATCACATTTATGTGTGAAATCTTAGGGCATAAAGCATGCATTTTATACACTTAGAGTGGAGTTACCTTGGGTTTTATGTTGTTTTTGCATATTTTAAGACTTTTCAAGATTTAAGCAAATATTTGGAGTTTTGGGCTTGAATCATGCTATTTTACACGTCAAAAAGTTCATCCAAATTCTCAAATGCGAAAATGGGCCCTATCTGGAGCATGATGGGCTAGAGATGTGTGATTATAGGGGTGTCAACGGTGCGGTTTGGAGCGGTTTCGGGCTGGGCTTAACGGTTTCGGGCTGAAAACCCCCAGCCCAAACACAGCCCATTTAAAAGATAACGGTTTCGGTGCGGTTTCGGTTTGGTGCGGTTTGGGTTCGGGTTGGTTAGCGGTTTGGGCTAACGGTTTGGATTCGGTTTGGGCTAACGGTTTGGACTAAATTAAAAATCAATATTGAAACTTATTTTTATTTTTCCTCAACTCTTTACACAAAAAACTACAATAGAGAGAGGAAGAAGACTCCAAGTAAATCTAGTGATGGCATTAGCTTGATGCCTTGATCCAAACACCCCCAACCCCAAAAAAATAAAAAATTTAGATTCTTCTATCATGTGTAGGTCAACCTTACAATCTTCACCCAATGAAATTAGATTTATATGAAGGCTCAACTTAAAATTACTTGTGATAAGAAATAGATTTGCTAGAGAGTGGTAAAATGTGAAAGTAGCTGAACTAAAATTGTAAAAGTGAAAATCCTTTACGAAACAGTGAAAGAAATTCTGCAACTAAAAGTGAAACCAGAAAGGCAGAAACGGTAAGGATTAACCAATTAAGGAATTAAGGCATTAGGTTCTTTTTTGTTTTTGGTAGAAAACTAAAGCGGTAGGTTTCTAAAATTAAATGAATAGCCAAATAGGGTTTGCTACCGTTTTGGTAAAATTTAAAAATTAAAATAATGAAAATTTTGAAATTTAAAATTTAAATTCTCAAGAATATGAAACGTGGGGTGGGTTGAAGTTGAACAATGAGTTAATGCGCCATAACTGTAAGGAATAAGGGTTTTTTTTTTGAAAAAATTTATTTATTCAAACGGGTTAATGGGCTGGGGTTCGGGCCTACCGGTTCGGGCTAGCGGGCCGCACACGGGCTGGCCCGGACCAGCCCGAAACCGTTCGAGCTGAGGGTCTTCAGCCCAAACACAGCCCATTAAGGTTCGGTTCGGGCCGGTTCGGACTGTAACGGACCGGTTTGGTCCGGTTTCAATGGTTTGGGTTGAAAATTGACACCCCTATGTGATTATGGGCCAACTCCAAAATATTGAAGAGATAAAGAAGGCAAATCTGATCTACGGCTGGGATTTTAAATCAAATCTACAGAGATATTATTGAGAGAGTCCAAATGGAAAAGAGTCCTTGCATACCTCAATATCTTATTTCCTATCTTGGATTTAATTAAAGAAAGAAAAAGAGGAAAAAGAATTATATTCAGAAAGAAAAAGAGGAAAAATCCCGTTTTTGAATGCCTCTGTCCAGTTTCGATCAAACCCTTCATTGAACGGTCATCCGATGTCCGATCATTCTGATTTTTGGAGTAGAGCTTCACGACTACTTAAACCTCAAATCCAACGGTGGAATTATGCATCTGATCTCTCTAAGTTGGCGTGATTACTACGTCAAAACCCTAATTGGCTGAGTCAGATAGAAACCCTGAGTTTTATTCAAATTCAGCCGTGCTTCATATCTCATGTAAACTCTATAAAAGGAGATCATATTCCATCAAAGGAGAACATGTTCTAGAGCTTAGTAGAAGCATTCTTTCTTCTCTCTTTAGTTTATTAAGGCTTTCTCTAGTTTTCTTTGCTTGCATTAGTGAGATTTAAATTTCTAGATTCAATGTTTAAGTTTAATCTTTTTAATGCAATTCAAGTTCAAGCTTCAAGTTTCAATTTTTTTAGATTTGTTTTTCTCTGGGTCTAGCAATTGCAGATTTAGATCATTCTAGATCTAGATCTGGTTGTAAGGGTTGGTTGAGATTCGAATCATTTGTTCAATTCGCAAGTAAGTAACTTTATTAATCTTCTCTCCTCCCTCCATTCCCGCTTCTATCTACCCCTCCATATTCTTAATTTAGGATTTACTTTCAGCATTATTTATTGTTCTCCCTTCCCCTGGATCCTTGATCAGAGATGCCTACAGTCATGCCTCTCTTTGGTTAAGGCTTCCTTTTCCTTTAATTGCTTTGTTTATTGCTTTGTTATTTACTTTCTGCCTATTCATTCATCATCTCGAACCACATAACCGGAACAAGCCTACAGTCGTGCCTCTGCTTCTGGTGACGGGTGGTGTTGCATCTGCATTTTAGCTATTTCCTTTTCTTTTTATTGCTTTGTTATTTACTTTCTGCCTATTCATTCATTATCTCGGACCACATAACCGGAGCAAGCCTACAGTCGTGCCTCTGCTTCTGGTGACGGGTGGTGTTGCATCTGCATTTTAGCTATTTCCTTTTCCTTTTATTGCTTTGTTTGTTTCTTTGTTTATTGCTTTGTTATTGTTTGTATTTTTTTTCTTGTCTTTTATTTATGCATTGATTGTGTTTAATTTATTTTTCGTTTCAAATCGATTGCATTAGACATATAGATTAGGATTGTTTAGTTTAGTTAATTAGTTAACAAAAAAAAATTGAATCATTCCACTCTCGAATTACTATTAAGAAGTTCAATTCTAAGTGGCATATCTCCTTGAGATCGACCCGTTAGCTACACGATACCGTGCGCTTGCGGTTACTTTTAAATTTCATAGACAGTTACGACCTTATAACAAAAACAAGCTGCAATATCGCTCTAGGCAATGCATTTTTCTTGGATACAACAACTCACACAAGGGATATGTATGTTATGATTCAACTCTTGGCCGATCCTACATCTCTAAACATGTAATTTTTTATGAAACTAAGTTCCCTTCGCAACTCAACCTCCCAACCACCCTTCCCGCTCTCACTCCACTCCCACCATAGTTACAACTGATATTCTCTTTTCAAATACAAATTCAAATTTTGAAATCTCCCATCCCACCTAAAATTACAATTCAAATTCAAAATTTGAATTTTCCCACCCCACCCAAACTTATAATACAAATTCAAATTTTGAACTCTCCTTTCCCATTTGAAATTCAAATTCAAATTCAAAATTTGAAAATTTTGAAACTCTATCTCAACCTCTCACGGCACTCGAAAGCCTAGCCCACAACCCACCTGAAAACTTAGCCCGAAACCCACTCGAAACCCTAGCCCATAACCCACCTCCACCATCCCAACCAACTCAATCTCAACCTTACCATGTGCAAACCTAATCCAAAATGGATCATCCTAAACCCATATCTAAATTGAACCTCTTAGCCACCTCTCTTGCTGATAATCCTGAAACCCAACTCACCTCATATACCACTACCAGTAAAGACCCCAAATTGAGGCTTGCTATGAGCAATGAATTTGATGTTGTCTTACATAATGGTACTTGGAGTCTAGTTCCTCATCAGCCCCACATGAATTTGGTTGGAAATAAATGGGTTTATAGAATCAAACGAAACAGTTATGTCTCTGTTTCACATTATAAGGCTCATTTGATTTCCAAGGGATTTTATCAATGTGAAGCAATTGATTATTTTGACATTTTAGTGCCATTGTCAAACCTACTACTATACGCTTGATTCTATCACTTGCAACTGCCCAAGGATGGACTCTTCGTCAATTAGATGTTCAGAATGCATTTTTAAATGGTGAATTATCTGAAGAGGTGTACATGGTTCAACCATAGGGTTTCATTGATCCAGAGAGACCTACTTATGTATGTCACCTTCAGAAAGCTTTATATGGTTTAAAACAGGCCTCATCGGCTTGGCAGTTCTTTATTCACTTTGGGATTCTCACTGTCCTCATCTAACATGGCACTATATTTTCATACTTCAACAATCAAACAATCTATCTTCTTGTATATGTGGACAACATTGTCCTCACTAGATCTAGCTCTTCCTAGGTTAATTCTGTCATTACAGCCATTGGCAAGGAATTTGCCATACAAAATCTCGGTGACTTAAACTACATACTTTTTAGGGGTCGAGGTCACTCGCTCATCTCATGGTTTACATCTCTGCCAGTCAAAATATTCTTCAGATCTTTTGCGAAAGACCAATATGCATGAAGCCAAATCAGTAGCAACCCCGACCTCCATCACCAAAGCAACCTTTGAGGAACCTTCCCTCTATATCCGTCCCAGTATAGAAGTATAGCGGGTGCCCTTCCAGTATTTGACTCTCCCCGATATAGCATTTGTTGTCAATAGGGTTTGTCAATATATGTATCGCCCTACAATTGATGATTGGACTGTAGTTAAACGAATTCATCGTTATCTAAAAGAGACCCATCCCATGGGATTCTATTTCGGCCCATATCTAATCTTTCTCACTGCCTTTAGTGACGCCGACTGAGCCGGTTCAACTACTGATCAACGATCTACAAGTGGCTATTGTGTCTACTTGGGCCCTAACTTGATCTCTTGAAATTCCAAGAAACAACCCACTGTGGCCCACTCCTCTAAATAATTTGAGTACAAAGGGGTTGCTAATGCTACCGCTGAGTTGATATGGTTATGTTAGCTATTACGTGAACTTGACGTTGTCACTTTTTCACCAACTCCATACTGCGATAATATTAGAGCTACTTACCTTGCTGTTAATCCGATTTTTCATGCACGAATCAAACACATTGAGATTGGCTATCATTTTGTGCGCAAACAAGTCGCCACAAAAAATCTTTCACTCCAATTCGTTCCCACAGGAGACCAAATCGCAGACATTATCATCAAAGACTTGTTTGCTCCAAGATTCAAAATTTTAAAATCCAAGTTCACTGTCTGTTCTCAACCAATGACCTTGAGGGAGAATGTAAATGATAAGCCTCTGAATTCGAATTCAAATCCATCATAACTAATTCTATTCTCGATTGATCTTATCTCCAGCAGATCAAAAAGAGTTTGAGTTATGGTTAAAGTGTCAACAAGTTGTAATTCAAATTCAAAATTTTGAATTGTAATTCAAATCATATTAATATACATCTCCCACTCACAAATTTGAGTATGGAAGAATTCTCTCTCAAACGAAATTCTAACTGAGAAAAAGAAATCCTTTTTCTTTATGCATTTATATAAATTTTGGGTAAAGGTTAAGTGGTCTAGTTGTATCTTTAGAATATTAAATATGGCATATCCAATAGTGCTGAAATCTCGAAATATGTAAAACCCAAAACCCCTTCTGTAATTTTTTTTTTTTATCCAAAATGAAGTTGGCCTAATGGCAAACAAATCCTTCAAAATCTAGTGAAAAATATGTAATCTTTAAAAAGAAAAAAGCTGTTGAAAAGGCAAGTGAATATGCCAATATGGGGGAGGCTATATGTCACACCCCACCCGCCGGTCTCGGTTACCCGCCCAACAACCCGTGGGAGTGATCCGTCACAGGATCCACGGTTTAGTCTATCAACAATAATAAATACAAATATAGACAATCAAGAGCAATAAATGTTCAATAAATGAATTAAAGAATTACAGGAGTCCAAATACTCCAATAACAATAATAAATGAAAGAATAATGAATAAAACGAATATGAGTTCAGCGGAAGCAATCAAAAGATTATATCAGTTTCTTTCCAGTTTCCTTTTCTAAGGTTAAATAGTGTTTTTCATGAATTTCAAGATAGGGTGTCCTCCAGTTCTTCTCCATTCACTGAGCGAACTTTCTAACCACTTTTCGTCTCTGACCATCAATAGGTGCGATAAGCGCACTCCATGCACCCGCAGGAGCTCCCGCACAAGCTATTTCCATTTCCAACTGCCGGTGCCACATCCTCTTCATACGGAATGGTTCCTTCATAGGAAACCAGTCCATCTTCTGGTACAATTCCTTCTTCTGTGCAGGCTAATAAACATATACAAAATAAATGAGTGAGTTCTAAAGAACTCAGTAAGAACAATTACAAATCCCATCAATTATCCAACAAGCATAAATGCATAAATGATATGAATGAGTGCAAAGTATGAATGATATTATGATTTCTAACTATGCAGGTCTCTAACAGCTGACATGCTTTAAGATATACACCAGCTCTCCTCTGGGTAAGTCTAGCCACATTGATCCGGCAAGGACTGGTTACCTCTGTGGGGATCCTGGGCAAAAGGAAAAGTCCACACCTGACTCTTAAACCATGGCTGGGGTTAAGTCAACACTCTCTCACCACGACCATTGGTAATGAGTACTGGCGCATGTCGGGGTTTCTAATCCAATGCAAAATCATATTGGTAACATGTCTACATGAAGTCCAGATACATCCCCTATGGCACCAACCAACTTGGTTCAGTATCCTTCGCAACCTAGGAATGAGAATCCTCACGGACTGGCTACCGCTGTTGAATTCCACTCCTTAGATCATCCACATATTATTGGGGCAGAAGCTCTCAAGACTCCTCACGACACCCGGTCCGTTCCTTAGACGTCCATGAGCCCAACCCTAACATATGCAACCCTACCATTTATATGACTAACAGTGGACCAACGTCACATCACTGTCATCACGGGTCACTCGGTTTCAATCCCCCTACCGAAAGGGTAGTAGCATGTGGGGTACCTAGCCATGCAATTCTAGACTCTACTAATAATGTCATCAAACACAGTCATGACAGTGCTGGAGACATCAGTAGGCATGTGTCCCATTCCACAGCTTTCTGATATCCCAAGCTAAGATATCCCAAAGGAATACCTCATCCATCAGAACCTCACACTATGTATCATCAGTATATTACAATCATAACCAACAAAGTATATATGTAAACAAGACAAACAGCAGTAATATAACAAGATTAATATATAAGACATGACTACAACAGCATATATAAAGAAATTCTAATTCTAACAGACACTGGACTAGCATGTTCAAGTCTATTCATAAGATAGGATTGAATGTCCTTACCTGCATACAAGTAAATTATCCGTAAAAAGAGATCCGTAAACTATTACAAGACTTTCTTTTCAAACAGAGTATACCTAAACACAGGGTTACAATAATATATAAGTTAATTGAATCAAGGTGGATCAAAACCAAAAGTCAATTGGTCACTATTTACCAGCCGGTCGCTCGTGCCGGTTGCTTAGGTTGAGCGACCGCCACTGGTGACCGCCCCAAAAAAGGAGAGTTTCAACCCGAAACTCAGGCTTCTAATCACCCGTTTTCAATCCGGATTTCGAGTGATCATGACCTAAATCTCGAATCTAACACTCCTAAAGCCAAAGGGTGAAGGAATCCTAACAATTACCATCATTGGATTACCAAGAACTCTCCCCTTGACTGGATTATCCTTTTCACGAAAGCAAGGTTTCGTTTTCGGATGAATCGCCTCTAGAAGATTGGAAAGAGAGTCACAATTGAATCAAAAGGGTAACCACAATGATCAGGGGATGGGTTGATACGAAATTGAAAGACAAAGGAGATAAAGGATGAAGGGTGAATCCATTACCTCACGTCAGAACACCAGAAAAAGGGAAGGACTGATCTCCAGATCACTGCCAACACTTCAGATCCACTTTCGGCACTTCTCCACAGCCGTCTGACCTCCAAAAACAGTAACCACGAATAAAATATTCGTAAGTTGGGCGAGGGTTACCTTTTATGAAGTCAGGGGGCAAAATAGGGTAAAACCCCGAAAACAGACTGGGCGGTTGCTCCAGGCGGTCGCTTGGTTTAATCGACCGCCATTAGCAACCGCCCCCATGTAATTTTCCATACAATGGTGCTTTTTCTAGGGGATTGATATCCAAGTACAACCTAGCCCTAAAGAAAAGATGGGGGAGATCTTACCTTCATTCCGGACATCTCCGAACAACACTTGGCTTCCAGAAGACCAACTACCATGCAAGGCAGGCTCTTCAGACAGGAGATCCAGATCCATGGGTTCAGGGTATGGATCATGGACTTCTATCCGGACACTCCACAACTTTACCCGACTAGACCTTCTCTCGGACCTGCAATATGGATCTCGGGTTAGAAATACGGGGGTTGTTACACTATATGCTTCGATTTGAGTCTAAAATTTGACGTGTGATCAACCCTAATATTTGTGGAAATTTTTTTTGGCTTCCTAAAGCTTTACGTCAAAAAGATATTTACCATGAAAATTCTACAAGAGAATACAAAATTTCCATAAATGACAACTGCCTTGACTTTCCTATATCTTCATGTCAATTCTTGTTACGATTAAATTTTCGAGTTTCACCTCTCAAGATTTTCTTTCTGTGGTCTTGCATTCTCACTGGAAAGTAGAGCAGCAATTTGTATTGTTCTTATAGCCAACCATGTGGCAGGTTATGCTACCTTCAAAATAGATGGTTAAGGTTCTCCACAAAAAAGAGTTATTTTTACTAAATTAACTCTTAAATATGTTTTCGTCAGAGATACAAAATTCAAATTTTAGGAAAACTAGGAGCATGATAGGAAATAATTTGTCTACAACATTCTAAATGGGAGCTTCAGGTCCTTTTTGGTGAACACTCTTTTCTAAGTCATTTGAATTGTACTTTTCAACCCTTGTATTTTCAATTATATTCTCTTTGACTATGATTGTCTAACTTAATATACAATTGAGGGGGTAGTTTTCGTATTTAAAAACTTGAGGTTTGAAGAAGAGTTGAAATTTAGCTTACATGGTAGTCGTAAATAGAAGCATTCCACTCTTTCCTATGTTTTTCCAAGTAAAAAGCTAATTTGTTGGTATTATGTCAAATCTGGGGAAATAATATAAGTAAGTCATTTTACAACTCTTAAGGAATATTCAATTAAAGGAAACCTGTGAATCTGCCGCTACAACAGTGTAGCATAATCAAATGGCTTCTCAGCATTGTTGTTGTTAGAGGACAAAGAAAAAGATAACCAAAAGCTGAATCCCTTCTTCATATATTTGAACACATTCCTTTCTTCTTCTTCTTTTCCCCTTCAAAATTCAATCCCCAAAACTCATCAGCTGGAGACTATGACATAGACAAGAAGAGGAACTTGATGGGAGCAGACGAAGCAAATAAGAAATGAGAAAGCATTAGGAAGTTAGAATTGGCTAGAACTTACTTAGTAAAATAGTTTGGTACTTGAGAAATTTTCTTGGTAAAATAGTTTGGTAGCTTTGAAATAAGCTTCTATTTATTTAATAAAGTTTGGTTGCCAAACAAATCACAGACCATCACATCACATTCCAATTTTTTGGGCCTCATTCATCTAGTGGAGCAAGACCAAGGGAGATTCAACATTTAACACCAACAAAGATGTTGATCAGCTGCAATTTTTTCCTGTTTGTTGCTATACCAAACTTCCCTCATATATAAATTAAACATCCCCCCTTTTACCCAACTCATAGCATTCTTTACTTCAGTTCCACCAGTATGCAAGCGATTTTATTGTTTGGACTTCTGATAGTAGCATACTTCAGTGTGAGAAAATAGATATCTTCCTATTCTCTTTTTATTTGAATGTGGTTATTTCTTCTTTTCATTTTACTTTTATTATTTGATTTTTATTTAACCCTTCCCCCTAACAAATGAAATTATAGGGTTCTCGAGCTGAACATGGTTTCTTACAATATTGGGAAGAGCATATTGGTCTTCCACACCCTCCACAATGGTTAGTGGAAAAGGCTTCTCCGTTAGGCCTCCATCAGATTGCATCATTTTTGAAACTAATGGAGAAAAATGAATTGGATTCTCACTTGCATTCATTCTGCAAGCAAGCTAATGTTGCTTGTTCTACAAATGCACAAGTGAAGAAGATAGCGGATGACATATACACAACCCCGGCCGCCAGAGCCCAGTGGAATGATGCCAAACTAAAATATGATGGCCTTCCCATTAAATCCTCCTTAGTTTCCCAAGGAGGAGGATTGCTGTTTTTCAGAAAGTCTATGGTGAAAGAGGGAGGTTTCATGCTTATGCCTGATCTAAGGGACCCAATACCATATAAATCATTCTTACCACGACCTCTAGCATCAAAAATCCCGTTTTCTCTAGCTCGTATCAAAGAATTGAAAAAGATTTTTGGTGTGGAGGATGAGTCCAGCACATATGGATATATTCAAAACACTCTTAAGATATGTGAGAAGAGCCCCAACCAAGGGGAGCAATGCACTTGTGAAACTTCCGTTGAGGATCTCATTGATGTTGTTGCTCAGAAATTAGGTAATCATGTAGGCATATGGAGTACTGAGAGCGCTGGAGGATCTTATGAGAATGTCACAATTGGAGCTGTGAGACTTGTGTATGAGAACCTATTTGAACCACCAATCATTTGCCACAGTCAGCCATTTCCATTTCAAGTCTATTATTGCCATGTTTTACAGAAAGTGAAAATATACGTGGTTGATATACAGGCTCAGAAGAAGATGAATCGAGTAATCATGGCATGCCATTATGATACATCGGATTGGAACCCAAATCATTTTGCTTTCAAGCTCTTGGGTTTTGGCCCAGGCCAAATTGAAGTATGTCATTGGGTAAATGAAAATGGAATTGTATGGACAAAAGCTCTAGGATAAGCAACATGTTAGGAATTCTATTATCTACTAGTTCTCTTATTTTTACTTTTGATGAAGCTCTACCAGTTCTCTTGTTTGTATTACATGTTAATTCTGTTGCTATTTGTAAAAGACTTGCTCGTGATTGAAGTAATTGGCTTAATCATTCATGTAATAGGTTGTAAATTTATATATAGTAGTGGGAGTTTTCACTCCATGGGAGTCTTTATAGTAGTTACATGAGATTGGGTATAGTAGTTACATCATACTTAAATTGGGTAACGTGTTGGAGAAGGTATGTGTTACAAGGTAGATTAGATAAAGTAGAACTGATCAAGAGAGATTTGGATCAGGTGAAACTCATGGTTGAGATAAGGTGAAATTCAAGAAGATTGGGTAAGGTGGGACTTAAAGACCCAATTATTCACATTTCACTAAGTTGGTTAATACCCTCTCCCAAACTGATGGGACTATTCGTCACATTGAGTTTGGTTTATAACTTCTTGAACCATGGTGCAATTAAGCCTTTGGTGAATAAATCTGCAATTTGATCATGAGTGGAGATGTACTGCACCTACAAATCCTTGTGAGTCACATAGTTCTGAATAAAATGATAATCCACTTCAATGTGCTTCATCCGTGCATGAAAAAAAGGATTGGCTGCAAGACTGGTAGCACCTATATTATCACACCAGATGAGTGGTACATTGCGGATGAAGATGCATAAATCCTTAAGAAGTTGACAAATCTAGGATAATTCGCCAGTAGTGACAACAAGGGCACACTACTCAAACTCTGTACTTGAGTGTGAAACAACAAGTTGTTTCTTTGCTAGCCAAGATATTAGGTTTGGCACTAGATAAATATAGTATCTAGTGATAGATCATATGTATCAACATCTCCCACGCAATCAGCATTGGAATAACCAGTAATGGGAAATGGTCAGCCCTTGGTGATTAGAAGTCCTTGATTTATAGTCCCTTTAAGATATCGTAGTATTCGTTTAACATACTTGATTAACCGAGTAAGTAATGTTAGGCCGTGTGAGAGTCAAATATTGTAGAGCACCAACTGTGCTTTTATAAAGGGTAACATTATCATAGGAATCAGCATCATGGGCAAACAGCTTGGAACCAACAGTCGTAGGAGAAGCCATTGGTTTTGCTTCTGTCATTTTTGTTCTTGCTAATATCTAAAATATATTTTGACTGAGAGAGATGAAGATTGGAAGAGGTACGTGTGGCATGAACTCCCAAAAAATGATGGATGTTGCCAAGATTCTTCATAGCAAATTTAGTCCCTAAGCTATGGAGGTGAGATTCTATTGATCCAAATGAGTTACTTGTGAGTATAATATCATCAACATAGAGTAGAAGGTACATCCGTATATTGGATTGATTGTAACAAACAATGATGAGTCTGTGGTAGATGCATAAAATCCTAGCCCCTAAAGAAATGTGGTGAATCGTTGGAACCTAGCACGTGGTGCTTGTTTGAGACCATAAATCATGTTGTGTAAGCAACATACATGATTGGGGTATTTAACATGAGTCAACAAATCCCTGTAGTAGGGTCAACTTCTTCATCCAAAATACCATGGAGAAAAGCATTGGTAACATCCAGTTGATTACTTCGCTAATTGTTGCTCACTGCAATTGATAAGACGTTGTGAACAATGGTTGGTTAAACAACTGGGTTGAAGGTATTATCATAATCAAAACCAGCTTTGCCACTAATCGTGCCTTGAATTGATCAACGGTGCCATCAGATTTTTGTTTGACACGATACACCCATTTGCACCCCACCACGTTATATGTTGGCTTTCATGGGACAAGAGACCATATCCCATTACGAAGAAGAGCAGCAAATTCCGATGACATTGCAAAATGCCAATCTAGTGATTTATTTTCTTCTGAAAAACAACTTGGTGCCACCAGTACAGATGCTTCAAGGCCATTATAAGAGGATACTTTCAAGCACATAGCACCTTGGCTTTCCCTGTTCCATCCTTTGACTGAGTAATCATTGAGTGGGTGTTGGTGTTGGTGGTGGTTGGTTTAGATCTAGGTGCAATGGTGGATGAAGGAATGGTGTTGGGTGAGGAAACTGTGGTGGATGATGGAACATGGTAGAACTAGGTGCATTTGTAGAGTTGTGAGGTATTACATGATTGGTTGTATTTGTGGGTGGGGTAGGGGGTATGGAGGTGGGTATATTTGGCGGTGAAGAATTAACAACAGAGGGCCCACAAAGGTTTAGTTGGGTTGGGTCAAAGGTATGGGAATTGAAGTTGTGCCAAGTTGAACCCAAGTAAACCTGTGTTCTCTAGGAGCCACTATTAAGGGTTTTTGTCTGGTGCGAAATGGGAATGTCTTTTAATCAAATACAACATGCCGTGAATTATACAATTTTTCATTAGTGCGGGTTATAGCATCGATAACTATGATGATTTAAGTTTTACCCAATAAAAAATGCAATGCGCACTTGTCCAATTTATCTTTTTAATATGGCCGCAAATATGTATATGAAGCACATCCAAACACCCACTGAAATTGGTAGTTAGGGTACCTTTCAAAAATAATTTCATAAGGACTACGTATTGTTGAAATCTTGAGAGAATCCTAACTTATGTCCTGTGTGACATAGCAGGGCTTTATTAATAGTAAGAGTTATGAATGAGAAAGTACAATGTTCCCCAATGTGGGACTAAAAAACATAAAATAAAGACTCTTTAATAGACCAAACTTCCAACTGGACTCAAACTCCTAAGTTATGACTTACATATGACTTACAACACTCTCCCTCAAGTTGGTGCATAGATATCTATCGTGCCCAACTTGCTAACAATACTACTAATCAACTTGACACTCAAACTTTTTGTGAATATATCAACAAGTTACTTGGGAGAGGTAACAAAAGAAATTTGAACCAGACTGAACCTTTTCTTTAATAAAATGTCTATCAATTTTCACATGTTTGGTCCTATCATGCTGAATTGGATTATGGGCAATGCTGATGGTTGATTTGCTGTTAGAATATAGCCTTGTACGTCCTTCAGGTATGCTCCAAGTTCTTGAAGAAGACCCTTCAACCATAACACTTCACTATTACCTTGAGCTAAGGCTCTAAAAATTCTGCTTCAACACTTGACCAAGCCACTACAACCTGTTTTTTGCTCCTCTAGGACACCAAGTTACCTCCACTAATTACAATAGCCAGAGGTAGACCTCCTGTCATCCGGACATCCAGCCCAATCTGCATCAATGTATGTTTCAACTCTAAGATGTCTTTGAGAAGACATTAAAATACCTTTACCTAGAGATACCTTCAAATACCTCAAGATACGATACTGCATTAAGATGTGAAAAATAAGGATCATGCATGTAATGACTTACAAGGCTGACTTCGAAGGTGATATATGATCTAGTATATGACAAATAAATCACCTTTCCAACTAATTTTTGGTAGCTGGTTTTATCAACTGGTTCTCCTTCCTTAGCTTTCAAGTGATGATTAGGCTCCATTGGGGTCTCTACAAGTCTACATCCAACCATTCCAATCTCTTCTAATAGGTCGAAGGTGTACTTTCTCTAAGAGAGTGAGACACCATTATTAGAGTAGGCCAACTCTAACCCAAGAAAGTACCTAAGTCTGCCCATATCTTTTATCTCAAACTCTGTCCCCAAGAATGTCTTCAAGGCTCTAATTTCCTCTTCATCGTTTCCTGTGATGACTATATCATCCACATATACAAGGAGTATTGTAGTATGACATTTATCCCACTTGATAAATAGCATATGGTCTGCATTACTTTGCTTGTAGCCATAGGAGATCATTGCTTTGTGAAATCTTCCAAACCATGCCCTACGAGATTGCTTTAGACCATATAGAGCTCTCTTTAACCTGCACACTTTCCCATGGGTCTCTAAACTAAAATAACCAAGGGGCACATCCATATATACTTCTTCCTTCAGCTCTCCATGTAGGAAAGCATTCTTCACAATTAATTGTTGAAGACTCCACCCTTGGTTTACAACACATGAGAGACCAACCCAAACAATATTCATCTTAGCAAGAGGAGCAAATGTCTCTTGGTAGTCAATGCCATAGGTTTGAGTAAAGCTCTTGGCTACCAAAATTGCTTTATATCTGTCAATGGTCCCATATGCTTTGTGTTTTATTACAAAAATCCATTTGCATGCAACAGTTTTCTTCCTTGCAAGCAAGGATACTAGATCCCATGTCTTATTTTTTTCCCAAGGCTTGTGTTTCCTCATCCATAGCTTTCTTCTAGTCTAAGTGAGACATTGCGTCCTACAATGAATTAGGGATAGAGGCGGAAGACAAAGAGGAAATAAAGCTCTGAAATTCTAGGGATAGGGAATGATATGACACATGGTTAGAAATGGGTGTTTGGTGCAAATGCGTGGCTGTTTTCTTAATGCAATGGGAAATCAAGATCAGAGACAGACTCATCAGGAGGAATGGTTGCTTCAGGACTAGGATCTGGTGCTTCCAATTGTTGTGGCTTAGAGGAGGGTTTTTTCTTCCTTTGGTAGGTCTTCAAAGGAGATCTTGATCTGGTGCTTCCAAGTTGTGAGCTACATTCACAACTTGGTTTGAATTGATTGAAGCACTAGAATCTCAATTTGGCGACCACAGCGGGAAAGAAGATAATGTGATTGGATCGCAGTCATTGGCAGTGGAGCAATTGAAAGCAGAGAACCACAATGTAGCTCCAGTCTATGAAGGGATCACCAAAAATTCAAGCAATGTTGCAGTAGTGGTTTGAGTAGAGTACCACGAGGATATCAATGGAGAGATGGTGCAGACAAATCCTAGATGAGCAAGGAAATCGCCGGTGGTGGTAAGGAATTCGATGAAGGTGATTTCGTACCAACAGATTCACTTGAGGAGACTAACGAGAAGAATTGGTTGGTAGATCCTCCGTATCGCAAGGACGTCACAAGGAACTTGGTCTCAAGAATCAAACACCCTCTTAGTATGAATCACCCTATAGAGGAATTGCTCTTGGAGTGCATGAACGGGTGTCCGGATAGAATGGATCCAATTACAGGAATTCTTCTAGTTGTTGCCTATTGTTCCATGCTTGAAGCTAAAGCTGATGGGGTAAATGGTGATTCAAGCAGCGACATTACCTTGGTGGATCGAGCAATGTGCTCTAAGAATGAAAAGAAACTACATTTGGTCGATAGCTAGACTGTGTAGGAGATTGACAAACTGAGTACAGAAGTTGCTGAACCACTTACTTGTTCATGTTCCATGGGTGATTCCCTTTAATAGACATGTAACATTCACATGATGACATGAAATCTATTTTATTTGTTCGTTGATGCAAATTATGGAAAGTCAATGATATATGTCTTTATGTATTGAACAAAAATGCATAGGATTGGATGCCAGCTTAATGACTTGATTGAATTGCTTGAATTAGAATGCTGATAGTATTCTTGAACTATTAATCATGAATTTGAAATGATGCTCATGCTTGTTAAATGTAGAATTGTCATGCTCTCATATTTAAATGATTGAATTGCATGAACTGTGTTCAGATGAGACTGAATGATGATTGAAATGAAAAAGATACATTGAGATAGATAGAGCATGGTAACGCAATGCTGAATTGAATATGATAAGAGTAAAAGAAAAAGAAATGAAAATGTAATGGCTTCTGTAAGTCCTGGTGCTTAATGTACCCAAATGGGAGGGCATGAAGCAAACTAAAAAGTGAAAAGATTGAGTCTGTGCCGATGGCAATCCATGAGGTGTACAAGGCTTTGTGCCTAGAAGCCACTTCGGTGGTGAAGGGATAGAAGCCACTTTGGTGGTGAAGAGACAGAAGCCACTTCGGTGGTGAAGAGAAATGTATATCCTCTGGATTTTCCTAGGCTCAAGACTATAATGTCAGAGTAACTGAAATGAAAATAAATGAAAGGAACATTGAAATGCATAATGTTATATGACTTTGATGTGATAATTGATGCATGATGAATTGCCTGACTTACTTACATGGTTGTCTATATTGCTTACTGGGCCGCAAAGCTCACTATTGAAAATGTTGATAGGTCCTCAGATACGTGATAAGGGCAAGGGTGCTGCCACCTGACAGTACCTTTAAAGTTGAAGATGGAAACCTTTTTCTTTTTGTTGCAACTAATGTTGGTTTAACTGAACTGTGAATGTATATATTTCATTGAGATTGTATGTACTTTATAGACACTGTTGAAATGTCAAATGTAAACATAACAGGGCTTTAGACTGTGTACATATGTTTATGAGTCAAACTGTCAAACTGGTTGTTTGTTTGTTCTTGAGAATGTTTAGTTTAGCATTTTGTTTTAGTAATTTTTAAACAAGTTGGTAAATGAAGGAACTGTCACGTGCCCTAGTTAAATGTCCATAATGTGGGCCCCACCAAGCTTGTGAAAACTGGGGTCTTGATAGAGGTGGTCTAAATTCATACCAAGGGTCATCCTTAAAGCAAGGTCGTTTCGGGGGCGCGTGAATCAGGGTGTGTCAGGTATGTGTCGTTTGCATCCCAAGGCATGATTAAAACAAGGGTTCACTAGGAGGGATTGCCACACAAAGTTTAGATCAATTAATGGCCTTTAGAGGCTCGCTCTAAAGAATAAATGGAGGCATAAATTGAGGAAATCTCGCCATTGGAGAGAGAGATTGGTTGGGTAATGTACCCACTGGCAAAGCCTTCTTGGCCAAAGAAGGATTCCACCATGAGGCAAGGCGGGCGATGTCACATCCCCCCAGCCGGTACCCTAACAGGCATACCCGGGTGTGTGATCCACAGCCCCGAAGATCAAGTATTGCGGAAATCATCCTCCCACATATGCAATAACATAATCATGAATAGATAAAACCATGTATAATATTATAAACAAAAGATCTAATTAGGAAATGAATATTAGTATAATCAGAGTGCGGAAAATGATACCAGATGTAATCACATAAAAAAGAAGTAGAGTGAGGCGGAAACTCACTCCACAGTTACAGAGGAAATGTAGCACGTAAGTCTAAAAAGAATTACAACTGAGTCTAAAGGAAAACAAAGAAAGAAAGTCAAACTGAACTACGAGTTTTCTATCCTATGGATAACATCTTCAAAATAGTGGACTTCATCAATCCAACATAGATGTTCCAACTCTACGTTACGTCTAATCGTAGTACGCAACTTAATCGCTCACGGGATCATCAGGGTTATCTTCATGGTTGCCAGCACCTTGCATGTAGTACGCTTCTTCGGCTTGCGTTTCATCGTATTGTCCTTCATAATTGTCAATACCTGTAGAATAATCTAACAAAAAGATTGTACAAAAAGGAGTGAGTTCGAATGAACTCAGCAAAGCAAGTTAACTCATAACAACATAAATAACATGCAACAAATCATAACAAGATGCAATGCAGTATGAAACAGATAATGAATGTATGCATCTAAATTCTATGTATGCTGGTCTCTATTGGCAGACATGCTTTAAGTCATAGCACCATACTTCTTTGGGAAGGTCTCAGTCACTCGACTCCAGTTGGTAATGGGTCCGTCATCCCTCTCGGACAATCCATGGCTAGGGGTTAAGTCACCGCTCTCTCACATCACCATTGGTCTAAGTACTGGCGCATGTCAAGGTTAAACCTAGCCCAATGCAAGTCATCTACTTAGTTACCTCAACTCAGCTCCAAATACGTCCATTCCTCCCCTCTCGGGATCCTTTCCGGTATCCTTCACACTAGAATTAGCGTATTCCCTCTCGGTCTACGGACTCATCAACCCTATAGGTCATCCACATATAGTAAACGGGAAGCTCTCATGTCCTCTCATGGGTTGGTTACCGGTCTTGAGCGCCCATGAGCCCAAGTCTATCCATATGCAACCCTACCCATAAATGGCCCCCACAAAGTGATATTCGTCCTCTCACGAATATAACTCACCGATCTCGAGTGCCCGTGAACCCCCATTGCTGCCAGGGGTCGTTCGGTCTTAATACCCTTTCGAATCGGGTCTGATATAACGGAGACATCCTAGCCAAACACTGCTAAACAGCCCTAGGTATGACAACCAATGATTCGGGAAAGTGTCAATGGGCAACCCCGGAAACATCCCATACTATTTCGGGTATTGTCCAAGGACAGAAGTGTCAAATGGACACCCCTCAATCCCAAACCATACTTAATCAAACACATTCTCAAGTCAGTCATGTCATATACAATCAAACACTTCATCATACAAAAGAGAATGTAAAAGCATAATCAAATCATTAAACAATATATAGTAATAGGCATTTCATATAATCATGAATAATGACAAGAAGACATAACTGAAGTGCTACTATACTTACAGTAGTACATCAGAAGTATAAAATACAAGAACAGTAAATAAACTCAGAGTTTCTTAAAGTAGAAACCAAAGAGTACGTGATCTATGTTATTATGAAATAAATTTCCTTACCTTAATTATCGCCAAAGATAATCCAAAAATCAAAGAGAGAGGCTCCAAACTTAGTAAGTAAACCCCTAACAATCATAGATATAACATTAGGAAAGATGCCTAAGAGATCAGAGAGCAAACGAGTCAAACAGAGCGAAAAACAAAGCTACTGTCTTCATTGGTCGATTGATTGGTCTACTGACCCAGTCGACCAATCAGTCGACCAATAGAGTCAGTAAGTACGAAGCAAGTACAAGATTTCTGATCCGAAACTCAATCTACAGGGTTCGGAACTTCACGAAACTTGGAGGAAAACTATATAATAGTATTCTAACACTAAGGGAGTAAAGATCGGGCACTAATAATGATTAAAAACATTACCTTTAATTTAAAATCATGGTTTCCCCATTTGGAGAAAAACCCTAGAATTCGATAAAAATACACTATGGAAATCACAGCAAAGACAAGGGATGATTTAGATCTCATCCAAGAAAAAGGTAATCAGAATCAATTACAAGTACGCCATGAAAATTAGATTCAAATGGTTACGAAATCAGATCCATAAGAAGAACTAGGGTTTCAAACGGATCTTACAAGAATTAGGGTTGAGATCTCTATGCTGATCATAAACCCTTAGGGTTGAGATCTCTATGCTGATCATAAACCCTAAAGAAAAGAATAAGATTATGGAAGAGATGGTTGCAAGAATGCAGCATCTTCTTCCCAATCTTAATCAAGAACAAGATCGAAGAAATAATAAATTACAATATAGAAGAGATACTAACCTTAGACTAGCAGATCGGAGATGAGAGACTTCAGATCTGGCAGAGGGATCTTCGAAATCACCGAAGAGAGTTTCAAACGAGTCTTCCCACGTTCTCAAAGTGTTCTGGAGGCAGAGGACACTTAGAAATACGAGGTGTGTTTAAATAGAGAGTGAAAAACCCTAAAATTGGAGTTTCTCGGATTTAACACACCATTGGTCTATTGATTGGTCTACTGACCCAGTCGACCAATCAGGTCAGCAAAGTTCAAACAAGAAAATGCCTTTGAACCAAGTTAGATAATACTCCAAGTCCTTCAACTAATCTCATCTTCAGACAGATGCAGCTTTCTTTCTAGATCTGCACAGACTTCCAAGTATGGGACTCCATCATCAACATCCATGGGTTCAGAGTCAAACACCATGTCTTCTACTGAGATGGCCCATAGTTGGCTTCTTCCTTTACTCCGGGTCTTCAGACCTAAAAACAACCGGATTTCCAGGTCAGAGTTAGGGTTAGGATAGGGCTGGATTTCACAGGCGATGGCCTCACTATAAGAGGCGACAGTGATTAAAGGACTCCTTGAATTGCTCTAACCAGGATCCATTACTCGAGTCCGAGGGAGAAGTGATGACTATATCAGCGGCAATGGTTTCTAGTGAAGAAAATGAAATCGTAGAAGACAAGAGGAAGAAGATAGAGCTAGACTGGGTGGGGTTCCAGTTGATACCTAACCTAGGATTGGACCGCTTGAGACCACTAGGCCAAGAAATTGAACCGACTGTGGGAACTGATGCCAACCCAAGAAGCGTATCGATTTCTGACTTTGGGCCAGGTGGTGAAATCACAACAATGGGCCCTGGTAAGTCCATTTAATTCAATTATCCAACACTCTTGCTACTTGGGCTATGGGCTGAAGAGGTGGAATTCGCCCCACAAGCTTTTTGAGGGAATTAATTCTAAGCCCAGCCCAGTAAATGTCTTTTTGTTTTGGGAAGCAGGGCCCAGCACTCAAAAAGGTGTTTTCCAAAATTCTTTGATTTTGGCATGAGTTCTGCTCTTGGTGTTTCTCCATCAGTTCTAGCCATAGGACTAGCTGTAGACAATGTTAATGGTGCCATATATTTTATCTCACTTGGGATAGACGGGGATTTTGCTTATAAGATTATAGATCTCATGAAGGAAGACAAGCTGCTATCTTGGCAAGGTGGCTCCATCATAATTATGCAGATTGAAAACAGATATGTAAATATTGTAAGGTCATATGGTGAGGAAAGAAAGAAGTATGTTAAATGGGCTGCAAGCATGGCTTTGGGCCTAGGTGCTAGAAGCGACGGTTTACAAGCGAGAGCAGGTGTTGGCTAAGGCATGTGAGGTGTGGCATTTGAACCTTGAGAACACAGTTCTCATAAGGGGTAGACAATGTCAAGGTTATAGTGTATATTGGAAAAACTCCAAATATATCAATTCAATTAATTGACGGGGGAAAGATTCCTTACCTGGATTCGCTGTCCCTTTTATGAAGTATTCGCAGTGGAAGTAAATCTGGATCCACATTCTCGTTCCACCACCAAATCTCTACTAGGATGATTCCACAATCACAAGGAAAGGGAAGTATTTCCACAACCCAAATGCCGTGTGGAAAGAAGATGGAAGAAAGATCTAAGGTAAAGGAAGGAAACCTCCAGTGAGTTTCTCCTTCCTGCGTTTCTTGGAGAAAAGGGAGAGAGAGATAAAACCGCCTCTTTTCTGGAAGAAATCTCGTACGAATGAAATCACTCTCCTCAAGTGATGCGGTGGTTACAAAATATATAACTTATATTCTGTAACCGCCCTAATTGTGAATTTCCAGATTTATCCTTGGGCATCTAATTTATTAATTATATTAATAAATTCTAATAGTGTAAATATTGTTGAAAGAGGGTCAGGGGTTAGAATGTCATTGTGAAACATGGGTCTAGTTTAGGGAATATGAGAGAATATAGGGGTAGAGAGGTCGTCATACACGACTAGAGGCATTACCCTAGTCTATAAATGTAACTAAGAAAGGTAATTGGAGGCAGAAAAGAAGGATATTCTCAATCTCCTAACTTCCTCCTTGCGTTTCTTCTTCTTCTTCCCCAAATTCTTCTTCTAGATTGTTGTTCACCCCTCTAATATTCCTCTGCTCTAAGCTTCAGATACAAGATCATGAGCTCCTTGATCATCTTGTTGGAAATATAGAATAGCTCATTGCTATTCCTAGGTTTAATTCTTTCAAGGGTTTTGCTTGGTGTCAAAAAATGAACCAAAGGAAGCCATAATGGTGTATTTACTTATCCAGTTATATTGTGAAGTACCTTAAGATTTATCGAGAGAAAACATTATTCAGAGTTTCTTTCTGTGTTTTTAGGTAGTAAAGGAAGAAGTTAATTTCTATATCCTGTTCTTTTGAGTATTTATTTGGGGTATGAATCCCATTCTCTTGTAAATTATCAGGTGTTGATATAGTATTTCAGATTACTTCTCCTTGTTTTTTTTTCATTACATCCTGAGTTTGAAATAAATACTGATAATATATAGCTGTGGGAGGCATATTTGGTTATTCTGTTCTATTTCTTTCTAGTATTCCCCTTTTTCTCCATATTTATTTCTTGTCTCTTTGTCTCATCCCCTCCCCTCCCTTCCTCTAGTTTATCGGCATAGTCGTGTGAGGTTCAAAGGCTTCGAGGGAACGTTTGAAGAGATTATTATGTGTTCAAACACTAAGAACAAATTTCATGCTTGGTTAGCAACTTGACCACAACAGAACTTATGTACGATGTCTTTAAGTCATCATGTCCATTTACTACAAAATATAAAGACCAGATCAAGGAAATATAATCTGGTATCTGAATTGGTGCTTCTGATTCTTGAGCCCTCTGCAGTTAACAAGTGGATTTCTAACTACGGGTTCAAATTTTAGCAACCTCTAGCTCTAGTATGAGTTGTCTGGAGTTAATTTTTCACCATTTCAGGTAATTAAATTTTGAAAAATTATACTTCACGATGTATCCAGTTCTGTATATTTCTACGTATGGCTTTTGGGTAGTTTCAATCTTTCATAAGATCCACAGTTGGAGTAGTTTTTATAGTCCTTCAATGGGGTTGATTTGTGAATTATTTTCTTTTTGGTTTTGTAAGTAAACCAGAAATTCGTTTGGCAATGCTGCCTTCTGTAATCCTGACTGTCAAGGGCCATCTTACGTTCTACTAAGAACAACCACTGAGGTTCACAATTGGTAGAGTCAACACTAGACAGTTATTACAGAACCTCATGAAAGACAGACTAACAATGACTAACAGATACACTCTAACCTGGGGAACTAGGAAGAAAGAATAGCATATGCAGAATCCTTGTTTCATTACTTTGAATTTGGTTAGATTCTAAGGACCTTAAATTATTGGTATCTAGGTTATCATCAGTGAGAAAATTTGTCATTGAAACCAACTTCGGATAATACTTAAACCATTAAAAGGGGTTGTTCCAAGTGATTTGTCTTTGAAATCAATTCCTTTAGGCAATTAGTGACCTTAAAACACTAATGTATTTTTTCATTCAAATCAATACATCAATGCATGTTGAACCGCTTTAAAAGGATGGGTGATATTTTTTTATCACGTGATTTTTAGCTAACACTTTTTTGCTTGCTAAATAATTTTTTTTAGAAGTTTGAATATTTTGCAGCTTTAATAATTGCTGAACTCGCGAACTATTGAAACAATGAACCCTGGGTACTTGCTTTCTTCATTGAAATAGGCTTCATTTTAGGTTCGTGTAAACTTGAACTATAAATTTAAAATATTCATACACATTCTATGTATATGTCGAAAATTCAACTATTATTGTTGATTAGTTTACTATATTCTTTGACGTAATATGGCAATATTTGAGTTGTTCTTTGCATTGTGCTATTAAGAGTTTTAATAAATATTTGTTATTTTTTGGATGGCTATACCAACTTATATTCTTAATATCTCATGCTTGTATAAGTTTGCCAGAACATGTATAGCATAAAAACCACTGGCAAGAATACACCCCAAAGAATTGGCATATATCCTTGCCAAGGTATTCTGCAATCAAAGAAAAGTTGCCCCATGCTCCAAAGTTTAGATTTGGTGATTTGGTTTATGGTGTTTCATATGTATTAGAGGTGAAATCTCCACAATGCAAATAAACAAAGTAGACTATAGCCAAATATGCCCTAGATCATAAGTTAGAAACGATAAAGAATGAAAGACGTCCACCAAGTAAACCATTAAAAAGGTGTTTTTCTAAAAGTTATTTGTCTTCAACATTAATTCCTCTACGGTGGATCAGTGACCTTAACACAATGGACTTATTATTCTATACTTGTATTTCTTTTATTCTACGATGTATTCTTTCTTCCAAACTAATATATGTTAACATCACTAAAATTCTTTCAAAGTCAGATAATATTTTTTTATTTGAAGCTTTTTTTTTTTTTTTTTTTGCTAAACATTTTTCTTTGAAGTTTGAATATTTGGAGCTTCATTAATTGTTGAACTTTTTTTTGAAAATAGCTGATTTATTTGAATTTAAAACCTCTCAAGATACATCCTACATTGTCTATCCCAGGGGATCAACATAAACTCTGTTGAGAAATTGTAGCTAGAGAAACTAGAGGATCTGCCACATTATTCACTTTTCTAAGACACGTTGGAACTTAATTTGATTAAAACCTGAAATCAAAATTCGAATGTCATTTATACAAGTTCTAATTTTCCAAGTTGGTTTTGCCATCATGTATGATGCCAGCTGAATAATATCATAATTGTCGCATCTACTATAACATTAGATAAGTTTAAACATCTTTCCCACATTAATGCTTTTTTTAACGCCAAACAGAGAGAGAGAGAGAGAGAGAGAGAGAGAGAGAGAGAGAGAGAGAGAGAGAATTGAACTAATGATGTTGATTGGAACGCCATAGGATTTCATTATTTTTGTTGCTCCAAAAACCTGTTTGACAGCGCAAGCGATCTGACTTGGAAAAACGTGCTCAACCCTGGTCTGACGAGGAATGCCTCCGATGATCAAGCTAATGGAAGCACACAGCCTTGGAAGTTGAACAGTAATTGTTAGAACTCTGAATGCAAGGAGAAATACTTGAAGAGTGCATACTTGATTATGGCTGAGTGCTAGGTTTATATAGGCTTTAGGAAGTTACCTATTTAATATATCCCTAAGATGGTACTATGGTAGTAGTTGAGCCTGACTTAGACTCCTTGAGCAATGACTTGATTGGAGTCCTTGGTCGTGATAGAGACAGAGGAATTTTTAAGGATAAGAAGGAAGAATTTGGAGAGATGTAGACGAAGGTGTGAAACAGAACAGAGAGCTTAGAGTTGAAAGTAATATTCTATATCTTCTTTATCTCGCATCATGCTTATAAAGCCGATAATCTGGTAGGTTGTTACAACATAGCTCATGCTGCCTAACAAATTAGCAACAGCTGTATCATTTCCCCAATTTCCATACTTTCTCTCCTAGAGATATCCTTCCACTATTTACATAGGTAATCCCTCAAATACCCTGGAGTTTGTCTCATTCTTGAGGCTCTACGCACGACTTGACTGCCAGGTGTGTTCTCCTTTCCCTCAGGTGTCATTGAGGCGGTTGGGATTGTACCATTACTATCTGCAGCAAGAGGAACCTTGTCCTCAAGGTTAAGCTGTGGAAAATGACGATGCGAAGTCTGCAAATTGACCTAGGTAGCATCTTCAGGCGGCAAATCACGCCATTGAACTAGGACCAGAGGAACGGTGGTACTACTGCGAAGCAAGGTACGATGTTGAAGAATGGCGAGAGGGACTGGACAGGCTACCGGAAGGGGCACCGGAGATGTTGATGAAGATGCAGGGGGTTCGCCAATAAATTTCTTCAGAACAGAAATATGGAAGACAGGATGGATGAGGGTTGTCAAAGGTAAATCTAAGCGATACGCCACCTTGCCAATACGACCACAAACACGAAAGGGCCCAAAGAAGTGCTTGGAAACCTTCTGGTTCAAGCGATCAGCGACAGAAATTTGGCGATACGGCTGTAATTTGACCAACACCCAATCACCGACTTGAAACTCTTTATCAATACGGTGTTTATCAGCCTGATGCTTCATTTGAGCTTGAGCACGCTGAAGACAGAGTTTGAGGCGAGTCAGAGCAACCTCTCGAGCAGTCAATTCTTGCTCGATGGCAACATTGACGGTGCTACCTGGAATATATTTTATCAAAGCTGGTGGTGGACAACCATATAAGGCTTCAAAGGGAGTATTACCAGTGGAAGAGTGATAGCTGGTGTTGTACCGCAGTTACGCCCAGTGAGGAATTGAACCCATCGAGAAGGCTCTGTTTCGACAAAGGATTGTAAGAACATTTCCAAGCAGCAATTTACTACCTCTGTTTGGCCATCAGATTGTGGGTGGTAAGTCGTGCTAAGGTTGATGGTGGTGCCTTGTAATCGAAATAACTACTTCCAAAAACCACTCACAAACAAGGGGTCGCGATCACTAACAATTGCGCGGAAGGCCATGTAGACGAATAATTTCAGAAGTGAACATCGCTACAGCCTTAGAGCTGGAGAAGTGAGTCGGCAAGGCATGGAAATGAGCATATTTGCTGAGTCGATCAACTACGACCATAATAACTGTTTTGCCGTGGGAACAAGGTAGTCCGGTAATGAAATGCATAGAGACATCATCCCAAAGTGCAGTAGGGATCGGCAGGGGTTGTAACAGGTCCAGTGGAGCTGTTGTCGCCATCTTCATATGCTGGCAAACAACACAGTGAGCGACATATTGTTTAACATCCTTTTGAATGCCCTTCCAAAATACATTAGCACTGATGCGTTTGTAAGTTCCAACATATCCTGAGTGTCCTCCAATCGGGCTGTCATGGAACTCCTTCAAGAACTGTTTGCAGAACAGGGAACCTGCTAGTAAAACAAGGCGGTGCCGGTGGTATAGAAGGCCATCATGAAGTGTATATGTAGGGTACAGGTGATCAATAGTGAGCTGCCCAATGAACACTTGGCCCTTTTGGCAAATAGTTGGTGGGCTCGGAGAGTAGCAAACACCTGTGTCAAGTGGGAAATGTGGGCGGGCCAAGATGGGCTATAGACCAAGAGGTCATCAAAGAAAACTAAAACAAATTGGCGGAGGTAAGGGCGAAAAATGTCATTCATCATGGCTTGAAAGGTAGAGGGGGTGTTGGTCGAAAAATGTCATTCATCATGGCTTGAAAGGTCGAGGGGGTGTTGGTGAGCCCAAATGGCATGACCAAGAACTCATAATGTCCCTCATGAGTCCGGAAAGCCTTTTTGTGGATATCTTTCACCAGTACGCAAACCTGATGATATCCTGATCGAAGGTCCAATTTCGAAAAATAACAAGCGCCATGCAATTCATCAAATAACTCATCAATTGTTGGGATGGGAAACCGATATTTAATAGTAATAACATTTAGGGCCCGATAGTCGACACAAAATCTTCAAGTACCATCTTTCTTCTTAACCAATAGGACGGGAGATGAAAAAGGGTTGTGACTGGGCCATATGATACCAGATTGTAACATGGTGGTCACTTGTCTCTCCAACTCATTTTTTTGAAAATAAGGGTACCGATAAGGTCACACCTTAACCGGCTGACTTCCGGGCTGTAAGGGTATGCTGTGGTCTTGAGTGCGTGGTGGAGGAAGCCCAGGTGGTTCAAGAAAAATATCCTCATAGCCCGTGAGTAGCTGTTGGATTTTTGGAGCCCAATTTTCCGAAAGGTTTACTGGGGGCCCATCCATAGATAATAAAAATAAGGTATCCTGATTATGGGCTTGTAATAAACCCTTCAGCCCGTGATAGTGAATGGGTTCGGATGATGGACCACCTATACCAACTAATATAGTTTGATTGTCATCCACGATAAAGGCAAGGGTTCGTTTGGTGTAATCAAACAATACTAGGCCCAGCTGGGCCAACCACTGTACTCCCAATATCAATTCGGCCCCAACTAAGGGTAAGACATAAGCTTGGATCACTGTGGTATAGTTCTGGATTACCAAGGGCAATTCTGGAATTTGACCTTCACAAAGTAAACGGTTACCATCTCCGACAAGGACCGACATACTCAGAGCAGTGGTAATGACCATTCCTAATCGGCGAGCAATATGGGTTTGCACAAAATTGTGTGTGCTCCCACCGTCAACTAGTATCTGCAGAGGATGTCCATTAACATATCCAATAAAACGAAGAGTGGTTGGAGTAGATATACCTGCCAATGAATGATAGGAAATTTCAGTGGTTAACATAGAATCCATGTCTGCTACGGCTGTGGTATTTGTTAGATCATCAGGGCAAGCAACTCCTTCTGGATTGTCGTCGTCATATTCCAAGAGCAGCAAATGCCGCATCTTACAACGATGGCCGGGAACATATTTCTCGTCTCAATTGAAGCAGAGTCCTCTTTCCCTTCGCTGTACCATTTCGGTTGTGGATAACCGTTTAATTGGGATTCTAGCGATTGCAGGTGGAGAATAAGGTTTTGGTTGGACATAGCTGCCAATGGTGTTAACTAGTGGCGGAGTTCGTGAAGATAATGGTGTGGCCCGAACATATGAGCGTTTGATTTCGAGAAATTTTTTCTCATGAACTCGTGCGAGCATTACAGCATCCATTAATTCCTTTGGGCAAAAAGCCTTGACCTCGCTCTGTATATCAGATCGGAGGCCGGATACAAAGAAACTAACCAAGCAATCGGTGGGTAAGCCTTCCATGCGATTAGCAAGCGCTTCAAATTGGGCTTGGTAATCTGCGACGGTTGTCGTCTGGGTCAACTTGGTGAGAGAGGCTCTCGGATCATCAAAGTTAGTTGGTCCAAATCGTATTTCAAGTGCTCGAGTAAAGGAGGACCAAGTAGTAAAGAGATTAGCCTTGCTTACCCATTGGAACCACTGTAATGCAATCCCTTCCATGTGAATTGAAGCTAGAGTGAGGCGTTGGTCATCTGGAGTTCCATGTATTTCAAAAAATTTCTCAGCTCAAAAAATCCACCCGATGGGATCAGCACCATTGAATCTGGGAAAATCGACGCGAGCAGCTCGAGTTTGGATTGAACTGGTCGAGGTGATGTTGTGGTTAAATGGAGGAGATCCCAGTATTCCTCTATTTTACGGTGGCAGTGAGCCTGACGCTACTCTCCCATCCATAGCTGTTAATTTTGACATAATTTCTGCGAGCATAAGTTTCTATTCGGCCAAGGTATTCTGTTGGTTTGCGAGAACATTGCGCTGTTTAGACATTGAGTCTTGTAAATAACCAATCTGGGAGGAGTGGTCAGTGGAAGCATTGCTCAACTGTCGAAGGATCTCTTCAGCTTGCCGTGCTCGGGTTCCTTCAACCATATCCGGCAGGTCAGACCAATGATAGAGACAGAGGAATTTTTAAGGATAAAAAGGAAGAACTTGGAGAGATGTAGACGAAGGTGAGAAACAAAACAGAGAGCTTAAAGTTGAGAGTAATATTCTATATCTTCTTTATCTCGCATCATGCTTATAAAGCCGATAATCTGGTAGGTTATTACAACACAGCTCATGCTGCCTAACAAATTAGCAACAGCTGTATCATTTCCCCAATTTCTATACTTTCTCTCCTAAAGATATCCTTCCACTATTTACATAGGTAATCCCTCAAATACCCTGGAGTTTGTTTCATTCTTGAGGCTCTACGCACGACTTGACTGCCAGGTGTGTTCTCCTTTCCCTCAGGTGTCATTGAGGCGGTTGGTAATTGTTGAACTTTTTCTTTCTTAGTAAGAAAAGAGCAGGCTTATTTGAACTTATTACTTCTCAGAAGAGTACATCCTAAAATTATCTATATCAAGGCCAACATATGCATTGGCGAAGGGAATCCAAAGAGAGAAAAACTCTGTTGAGAAATTGCAGCTTGAAAAACTAGATGATTTGCCACATTATTCACTTCTCTAAGACATGTTGGAACTTAATTTTATTGAAGCTTAAATCCAAAATTCGAATGTCATTTATACAAATTCTAATTTTCTAAGGTAGTTTTGCCATCATGTATGATGCCAACTGAATAATACCAGAATTGTCACATTCCACTATGACGTTAGATAGTTTAAACATCATGCCCACACTAATGTTTTCTTTAATGCCCAAGCTATTAAAGCAATGTGCCGTTGGTATTGACTTTCTCCATTAAAATAAATTTTATTTTAGGTGATTTTTGTAAGCTTTAACTATTTATTCAAAATTTTCATACACATTCTACGTATATATAGAAAATTGAAGTAATAGTGTCGATTGATACACCATAAGATTTCAACATTAGTATGCATTATGCTATTAAGAATTTTAAATTTTTGTTATATTTTGGATGGCAATACCAACTCATATACCTATTGTCTCATGCGGCATGTGTAAACGTGAAGAATACGTATGGCATAAAACCACTAGCAAAAATACATTAAAAAAATTATTCTCCATGTATATGTAGAAAATTGAACTGAGGGTGTCTATTTATATGTCACAATGTTTGATATAAGATAGCATACATGTTCTCCATGTATCCTTTTTATACATTATGTTATTAAGTGTTTTAAAAAAGAAGAAAAATTTACAGTAATACCAAATCATATACCAATTATTCTCATCTAGCTTGTGTACGTGTGTCAAAATACCTATGGCATAAATATCACTAGCAAAAATACATCCAAAGAATTGGCACACTCCGACTAAGGTATTCTACAATCAACCAAAGGTTGTCGAATACTCAAAAGTTTATATCTAATATTTTGGTTGATGGTGTTTTATATGTATTAGATGATACGTTTGTACAACGTAAAAAAGTAGAGTATACTATTGTCAAATACACCGTAGATCATATTGAAAAGATGAAGAATGAAGGATGTTCACTAAATAAATAATTAAAGTGTGTTGTTTTAAAAATTATTTGTCTTTGACATCAGATCCTCTATGGTGGATCAATGACTTTAAAACGATAAACTTATTATTTGGTAATTGTCTTTATTTTCTTTTTCAATGTATTTTTTCATTTAAATTAGTATATGTTAACATTGCTAAAAAACACTTAAAAATTGGTTAATATATTATTTTTTTGTTAAAAGAAAGTAAGCTAGAATTATTCAATTAAGAGTGTCCAACTACTTTAACATGTATACTACCTGCATTGCTTATGTACAATCTGATTCTGCTCGAATTTTTATTAACTCTTATTCCCACTCAAAATGCAATATCTGCTAAATTGTCATGAATTCCCCTTATAGTGCTAAGTCAGAATTTTAAAACAAAGAAAACGCCCATAATAGAGACTATTGTTTACCTTGATTATGATGTTCATCCTGAGTGACCATTTTCCGAAGCTAAAGCACGATAATCATTAAAAAAAACATACAATAATTATATACAATTCAAATGTAAGTTAGGATATTTATTCATCTTCTCTTAATAATTTTGATGGTTCATTGCATGATGAACATTATGAACTATCTTCCTCTCGTCCACACTAACTATTTGATCATAATATTGTGCATGGCAAATCAATGTTTGTTCTTTTTTGCATTGATAATTCTTTTTTTTTATTACGTGATTATTTTTTCTTTTTTCTTTTTTCCCTTTTTTGGCGAAACATTTTTTTGTTTGACGCTAGAATATTTTCAAGTTTTATTAATTGTTGAGCTTTTTCATTTTAAGCCAACATTGTCAAGCTTTTTTAAATATAAACTAGAATTGTCACCTATAACTTAGATAAATGGTATTGACTTTTTCATTGGAATAAAATATATATTAAATTAGTTTTGTAAACTTGAATTATTCATTTAAAGTTTTTATACGCACTTTATATATGTGTAGAAAATTGAACTAATGGTGTCGATTAGTATGTCACAGTGTTTGCTACAAGATAGTGAGATCTGATTCTTTGTATACATTATGTTATTAAGTTTTAAAAATAAATTTTATTATTATTTTTTGATGACAATATTAACTCATATAACAATCATTTCATCTGACTTGTGTAAGTGTGCCAGAATACGTATGATATAAAGACCACTGACCAATATGCAAAAGTTCACTGGGTAGCGAACCGAGCGATATGGCAAAATATCGGCGAGATTTCGCCGCCTTGTATGATAAATTTCATCCAAAATAAAATATTAAAAATAATTGAAAAGAAATTCATAAATGCTCTACAGTTCCACGTAAGGCAAAACATCAATGCAAGGTGCAAGTATTAATGTAAAATATAAACATAATGTAAAGTTTAAAAAATTAATAAGATAATATAAAATATTCCTACAAAATGTTAATCAGTCAATGAAAAATTTAAAAACAATAATAAAATAATATTCAAGACAAAAATCTTTCTCTTTGTAACTCTCTCTCTCCCAATCTTCGTCCCTAATCTCTGGTCCCTACAACTATCTCTTCTTAACACCAAAATCTTTCCCTCTCGTTTTCTCTTTCTCTCTTTAGGAAGCTGCATATATTGCTTGTTGTGAGCGTGGTTTGAAATTAAATTATAAGAGAAGAACAAAGATCGAACAGTTTGATGGTGATGCACAACTAAAGACCGCCACCGGCCCCAATAGTAGCGAAATTTAGGTTTTATAGCCGATTTTCAGAGATAAATAGCAAAAAATTGCATAAAACTATCATCGATATCTCGCAGTATCGAGTTTCGGTGCTGTTTCGGTTCGCCAACCACCAAAACTCCCAAAATTCAATAATATTTCGCTAAATTTCAGCAAAATTGTATACCTTGCCGCTGACAAAATTACATCAAAATGATTGGCATACCCTTGCCAAGGTATTCTGCAAATCAACCAAAGGTTGCCGAATGCTCCAAAGTTTAGATTTAGTATTTTTTGTTGATTATGTTTTATATATAGTAGATTATACGTTTGCTCAACGTAAAGAAGTAGAGTATACGATTGCTAAATACGTCCTAGATAATATATTGAAAAAAAAAATGAAGAATGCCTACTAAGTAAGTCATTAAAATGTGTTGTTTTAAAAGTTATTTGTCTTTGACATCAGATCCTCTAGGGTGGATTAATGAACTTAAAACGATAAACTTATTATTCGTTAAATAAAACAAGCTAGAATCATTCAATTAAAAGTGTCCAACTGCTTTGACATGTACACTACCTGCATTGCTTTTGTGCAATATGATTTCACTCTAATTTTTATTAACTCTTATTCTCGATCAAAATGCAATACCTGTTGAATTGTCATGTGCTCCCCTTCTTGTGCTAAGTCAGATTTCTAAAACAAAGAAAATGTCCATTATTAGAGACTATTGTTTATCGTGATATATAATGTTGTTCATCATGAGTGACCATCTTTAGGAGCTAAGTCACGATAATCATTAGGAATACCTATAATAATTCATGTATAAGTTAAGATCTTCTATTCATCTTCTCTTGTTTTGATGGTTTATTATATGATGAACAATGGAAACTATCTTCATTTC
The DNA here is from genome assembly GCF_041222555.1 of Hakea prostrata. NCBI lineage: Eukaryota > Viridiplantae > Streptophyta > Magnoliopsida > Proteales > Proteaceae > Hakea > Hakea prostrata. The sequence goes on along the minus strand of NC_142604.1, from coordinate 40,260,784 downwards.
CTCGACATTAACTCTTTAATCACAATACTGTGCATGACAAGTCAGTGTTCTTTTTGGCATTGATAATATTTTTTTATTTAGTGATTTTTATTCCTCTTCTTTCTTTCTTTTCGGGGGGGGGGGATTGCAAAACATTTTTTCTTTGATGTTTGAATATGTTCAAGTTTTATTAATTGTTAAAGTTTTTCGTTTTAAGCCAGAATTATTAAGCTAAAATTATGACATTCCACTATAACTTATATAAATGGTATTGACTTTCTTCATTTAAATTGACTTTGTAAGTTTGAACTATTCATTTAAAGTTTTTATATGTACTCCAAGTATATGTAGAAAATTGAACTAATGATGTTGATTAGTATGTCCCAGTATTTATTATAAGATAGTAAGATTTGATTATTTATATACATTATGTTATTTAGTATTTCAAATAAATTTTTATTATCTTTTTTATGGCAATATCAATTTATATATCAATTATTTCATTTGGCTTGTGTAAATTATCAGAACATATATGACATAAAACCACTGGCAAAAATGGACCCAAAGAATTGACATATCCCTGTCTAGTTATTCTACAATCAACCAAATGTTGCCACATGCTTAAAAGTTTAAATCTAGTATTTTTGTTGATGATGTTTTATATGTATTAGATGATATGTTTTCACATCGTAAAGGAGTATATTTATCAAATACACCATAGGTCATATATTGAAAAAGATAAAAAATGAAGGATGCCCACTAAGTAAACCATTAAAAGGTGTTGTTCCAAAGCTATTGGGATCAATTTCTCTAAAGTCGATCAGTGAGCTTAAAATGACAGACTTATTACTTAATATTTTTTTTTCTTTCCTTCTACCGATGTATTCTTTTATCTAAATCAGTAAATGTATGCATGCTACACCTCTTTAAAGTATTAGTTTTATTTTTTTATCAAGTGATTTTTAACCAATATTTTTTTGCTTGCTAAATCTTTTTCCAATTTTGAATGTTTTTGGAGTTTTATTAATTGTTGAACTTGTAAGTTATTGAATACTAACCCATAAGTGTTGGCTCCATTGAAATATACTTTATTTTATGTTTCTTTTTGTAAATTTGAATTATTGATTTAAAATTTTCAGACGTATTTCGTGTAGAAAATTAAACTATTGATGTAAATTAATTTTTTGTAGTATTTGATATAAGATAGCAAGATTTGATCATTTGAATGCATTGTGATATTAAGAATTTTGAAGAACTGTCTTTTATTTTTTGGACGGTAATATCAATTTATATTCCTATTATTTTTTGTTACTTGTATAGATGTGTCAAAACATGTAAGGCATAAAACAGCTTGCCAGAATGCACCTAAAAATTGGTATATCCTTGCCAAGTTATTCAAATCAACATAGGGTTATCTCATGCTCCAAACTTTAAGTCTAGTGTCCTGGTTGATGGTGTTTAATATGTATCGGAACCTCGAAGGAGATATTTCAACAGCGCAAAGAAGCTAAACAAATTATTGCCAAATACGCTACAGAGTGTATGCTTAAAAAGATAAAGAATGAAGGATATCTACTAAATAAGACATAAAAGAGTATTGTTTTAAAAGTTATTTGTCTTTAAAATCAATTCATATTTGGTGAATCAGTGACGTTAAAATAATAAACTTACTATTATGTATTTGTCTTTCTTTTCTTCTACCGATATATTATTTCATCCAAATCAATACATGTTAACATTGTTAAAATTCTTTAAAAGTTGAGAAATTTTTTTCACTACATGATTTTTATCCAATACTTTTTTGCTTGTTAAACAAATTTTCTTTTTCTTCTTTTTTTGAAGTTTGAATATTTTGGAGCTTCATTAATTATTGAATTTGCAAAACATTAAAACAATATGCCGTGAAAATTGACTTTCTTCATTGAAATAAGTTTTCTTTTAGGTTTGTTTTATTTTAAACTCAAACTAATGATTTAAATTTGCATACATATTCCATGGGTAAATAATTGAAATATTGGTATGGATTAGTTCACCACAGTATTTGACATAAAATAGTAGGATTTGATGATCTAAATGCTTTGTACTATTAATAATTGCAAAGAAATGTCTTATTTTTTTCAATAGAAATATTAATCATATTCCTAAAATTTCATGCGGCTTGTGTATGTATGCCAAAAATGTGTGATAGGACTTGCAAGAATACACCCAAAGAGTTGACATACACTTGCCAAGATTTTCTACAATCAATAAAGGGTAGCTCTATGTTCCAAAAGTTTAGATCTACTATCTTGGTTAATGGTGTTTCAAAATGGGGACGTTTAGATCTACTAGCTTGCTGTATGTTTGAAATGTTTGTATTAATGGGGACATTTCTACAGCGCAAAAAAGGGGAGCAAGCTATTGCAAAATATGCCCTAGAGCGCATATTAGAAAAGATTAAAAAATGAAGGATATCCACTAATTGCTAAGGTATGCCTCATGTGTGCCCCATTTTTTTATTTTTTTTTATTTTTTATGAATAAACTATCATCTTGTGGCTGAAATTAAATATGCATGCTTGATTTGCATTAGTTGGCATTTGATTATGTTGCTAATATTTGCTAATATTTGGACCCCCTACCTGTGAGAGTTTAGTATCAATTGGGTATTTTGGGTTTGAGTGTTTAGGGTTGGGGAGGTTGGATTTGAAAGTTGTCTAACAATGTTTGGTTCACCTACTTTTTTTGTGTGGTTCATCTAACCCTTCCCTTACCAATGTTGGATGTTTGGGATAGTTGGATATTATTGTTAATGTTTATGAATTATAGATGTGAATTTTTTTATCTCTTAATTTTTTTCGTTTTCCTATATTTGTGTTACCATGTCAGAACTTCTCATAAGAGTATAAAATCAAGCACAAAGAAGTTGGAAAAGTTCAATCTATAGTTGAAGTCTTCTTCCTTTTTTTTAGTTCCCTTCTATAGCTTAAAGCAAACCATTTCAATTTTTACCACCTCCTTTCTAAGAAATGCTGGTTGATATTTTAAATTGGAGGTCATTTTTGAAAAAGTGCCCCTCCTTAATTAGTTAGGACTTCTTTCTCCTTTTTTTTTTTTCTCCTTTTTTGCAAGTTTGTGTATTTGATTTGTATTGATGCTTATGTAGTGGTACTATGTAAAACATCTTGAGGGTAGATAAAGCTGGTTGAGTTGATCATTGAAGACTTTTGAGCACCTTAAATCTGTTTTGCCTACTGTAGTTTTGAATTCGATTGATGATAATGTCAATGGTCGATCATGCAAATGATCTTTTTCCTCCCATCTAATGAGTGAAGCAGATGCATTCTTACTTTCATAGGTTACATGTTGCAAGAAACAATATTTCGCAACTCTATTTCTTAATGAGCATGCAGTTAAGACAAAACTTGAGAAACCATCCTATTTCTTAATCAGGACCGCATCCACTGTTTTTCTCTTCCTTGTCTTTCAACGGTAAACTTTATACTGGTAGTGCAGGATTAAATAAGAAAGAGGCCGAATGTCTGGCTGCTTGTGCTGCTATTTTCTCCTTTTCCTTGGCTGCTCTTTCTGCTGTTATTTTCTCTCTCTCGCACACACGCAGAGCTACTGTAAATGTTATTGTGCTCTTTTTTTGTCACATTCTGTGATGGAGTTTCTTTTCACACATACAGTTTTTTCTACCATGTCCATCCTCAAATTTCTGTTACATCAAACATGCACGTATATTTGAGTTTTACTCAAAAAGTTACTGTTAGCATCTTCAATCGTTGGATACCAATACAAAAGCGAAAAAACAGTCATGAGACTTGGTTGAGCTCAACCCTACACATCACCCTCAGCCCAAACTACATCAACCCAAAGCCTGAAAATTCCAATCCTGACTTATCCTTAGGGTTCAAAATTTCAGCCCTCAACATTTCGGGCTTAAGATGACTTCATATTGACAGGGCCAAACTTATACCCTAGTCTGTCCGCAACCAGTCCATATATAACTTAGTTGGGTAAGAAAATTTGGCAACCAACCAAAAGTTGGTATCACTTCGCAAATAGATATTTGTATCTCTCATACCCCTCTATCACACATTTGATCATTTCAGGCACTAAAGAGGCTTGTGCTCCCCTCACACTTCACCAACATTTAAAAATCCCCACTTCGGCCACTGAGGTACAGCCCCTCATAAATATATGATAGAAAGATGTGAGAAGAACGAGACCTTGTACCCATAGGGTAGAGGATCCAAACTTATAAAAGGTGTAGAGTTAGAACCTCCTTGGAATTGGAAACTTTCCCCCATATAATAAGCTCTCTCCAAGGATGAGTAGGGTGTGCATAAGCTAGCACAAACACCAATCCCCAACACCCCTTACCACCCCCACCCCGGCGCACGCAGGCGGCAACAACAAAATGGGGGGGGGGGGGGGGGGGAATCTCTTGTAGGTTCTGGATCTCAAAGACTAGAGAAAGGCTCAATTAGTTGACTTGTAATACTTATTTTCAACAAATCCTACTATTCTTGGTATATCCTTTCCATTTCTTAAAGTAAAGAGGTACACTGGTGCCTAAATGGTTGTGGGTATCGGTATCACATTCGATAATACGTATTAGTTTTGAATCTCTTATCGAGACAGGAACATTACCATATCAGTTGCATGGGCATTCTAAACAGAAACTATGTACTCATGTCAAGTTATTTCGTTTAAATAACCAACCAAATCATCAATTGATATCCCAAAACCTAAAATTTGTGAGTGGAGGAGATGGTGAAGGGATCTTACATTTCAAAGGATTCATTCTAGTGCAGAACAGAAGAAATTCTGACACAGGTGACCCTAATTTATGCAAAAGCTACCCTTTTGGAACTGATAACAGAACATAATGTCATTAGCACTTGCAAAATTTCAAGTGGCTCAGTTTCTGCCTCTTCCAATTCTGCCACGTGTATTTTCGTATGTCCGAGTAACCAATAAGAGCCGTGGGTCATCTGCTGGTATTTCTCGATCCTGAAAATATAAGTCAAGAAAGTGAGGATACACATGTAACATGTAGGTTGATACAGTCATACAAGAAGAAACATTTAGATACAGATAAACAATGAAATTGGTGACTTCAATCAAAGTAGCAGCGAAAACATGAAATTTGGTTAATAAACAATTTATTGACACAATTTAATAAAAGCACAAACTAGTGATACTCATTATACATATGGATACATTTATTATCACATTTATTATTGTATGAGGCATTTAGGTTGTTTTGATCCTCAGGATTCAAAGTGGTTGAAGTTCTGTACCTCAGTTAATTATTTTCCTATTCTTAATACAGAGTCCCATATTGGAGTTGCTCAAACTAGAAACCAAAACATCTTTTTACCAAAGGATCATATAAAGAAACCTGGGAGAATAATGAGAACTCAAATATATTATATTAAGGGTGACGGTGATCTTCATCAAAGTAAACAAAAAAGGTGAAGGTAATTAATTATACAAGGGAACCACAAGAACAGCGGGAACTGAACTATATTAGGTTAAGGATGGGGGTAATAATTATACGAGGCAACCAAGAACTGGATTTTATGGGAATTAGGGTAATGGGGTTAGTTCTAAGTGCCAATTTACTGATTCTAGTGAACTATTACATTGATTTCAGCAAACCAAACAAGGTAGGACAGAATCAGCAGCGAGGTTACAAAATGAGGGAAACCATACTCAAGGAGTTCAGCCAGGAAGAGTCAACCTCATATGGATGAGTTCCATATTGGTGCAGAGACACTGAAATCAAAATTTGGACGGCTTTCTCACGGTTGGTTTGGTCTGTACTGGAAGTCACTTCTAGAGGAAAGATAAGACGGAATGGTTTGGGGAACCGGACTTGTTGAAAAAGAACAAAACATTGATACAAAGTTGATTGATGGTGAAACAGGGATGGATATGCAAAAGAAAGCCATAGAAACCACCTAGTCTTCCCACCACAAGGTATCAATTGGATCAAGCACAAATTCATTCGAACAGTTATTCCTTCAACCTTAATCAAGCACCACAAAAATCATTAATGAGAAGGGCAGAAAAAGACTGCTCATTAATCTTGTCCAATGCTCCCCCCCCCCCCTTTTCCTCTGCTTCATACAACCTTTATGCTAAAACACTCAGAAATAGAACCTTACAGTTTTAAAAAAGAAGGCGCAACCCAGTGTCTAACTAATAAGGTAACCTTAACCGACCAGGCCATGGATACATTGCTGGCCCTTTAGAATCCTAATCCAACACATCCAAAACACTGAATAATAATTATTTGCAACTCAAATAGAAGCAAATCAAACCAGTTTAATTTAAGTAACATAGAACAACAATAATACTCGAAGTAAATGAAAAAAAAAAAGGCAATCAATTTTACTAATACTGTCAATGAAGACGTCGTTCAAAAGCTGGGCTTGAGTATAGGATCCCATCCAAGATGATAATTGAAACCTGGACTTGAGGATGGAACCTCATCCAAATCCTTATAAGATAGCATGGTGAACAACATAAATATTTAGGTGAATAAAGGTGCTGCTAGCGTATTCTACTGACATATTAATTGAATGAAAGGTGTTTACTTACATATTTTATTTTCTAGATCGAATACAATGCAATTACGTACTATGTGATATGGTGATCTACCCGTACTAAAGTTGTCACCAAGGTACGAAATTTGACCGAAATTTGGGAATGTTTCGGTGGAATTTCGCCCCAGTTTGAGGGTAGTTAGGATCATTTGGGCTTGCTTTTTTGTGTCTAGCCTAATTTGAAGCCAAATAGACACACTAGGAGTGTTGCTTTTGCTTAAAACCTAACCTAAAGTGGTGTTCTTGATCGAAACATGCCCAGTTGTATGTTGGCAAAACTGGAAGTAATGTAGTACTGTATTTGATTGATCAAAACAGTAGCCAAATAAGATGTTTCACAGGGAATAATTTCAGATTTAATAGACTATAGATAAACAGAATTCAGATATAAAGGTAGGCTGAAAATCGGGGTGGTAGTACAAGGATATTAGCTAAGCAACATGGACTGAATAGGTCTTCAGAATAGGGGAGAACTATGACGAAGACATGGAAGGAACAATATGAGATAATTGAATGAAAAATACGAACAACAAAGTACACCTGGGCTTCACACCGCAAGGTGGATCGATTGGATCAAACACAAGGATTCTTTAAAGAGAAAATAGCTAACAAGCAATTTTATTTCAAAGTTAAGTGTTGAGTTGTGTCCTCACCTCTTACATGAGTCTCTTTATATAGCATTCTAAAGAGACATCAACATTAATGGTAATATCCAATCACTAGCTAACACCACTTACTTATTAATAACTCAACTATTACCTAACTCTTGACAAAGGAAAATTCCTTTGACAATGAATTCTTTTATTTTCAAATCACAACCACTTTTATTAACTTTTCAAGAACTAGACTAGGGCTTAGGTCTAGACCATGGAGATCAAAATATGTGGACTAACTTTAACCCTCTAAAACAGTCCTAGTCCATAAAAATCATGGGTTGATTTGGGTGATAGCTTTAGGCCTTTGATGGGTCTGACCCAATTGGTTTGCTTCTTAAATATGTCTTCAATTTTGCATCAACTCTCCCAAGCTTGAAAATATTCATCTCCGATGAATGAATGAATGACATGTAACGTTCATACAAATCGGGATTGAATTTCTTGAAATTGTCAGCATGAATCCAAGTACTATCATGTCGTGGACGACTCTTCCATTTGACGAGGAAAGCATGGTATCCAGTGACACGACGAGTGGTTTTGTAAGAGTCATCCAAAACCTCATCAATGATGTCAATGATTGGTGGCTTGAGTTGGGGCAGCATCAACATTTGTTCAATGTCTCCATCATTAGAGTGGTGTCCTACATAAAGATGTAAGTCAGCCACATTGAAGGCATTGCTTATGTTCATTTCTTTTGGTAGCTCGAGTACATAAGCATTTGATCCAATGTGTTTCAACACCTTGTATGGACCCATCTTCTTTGGATGGAGTTTGTTGTTGACCCCATGTTGGAACCTTTCTGAATTGACACGAACCATCACCATGCCTCTCGATTGAAACTCCACATATCATCAATGAAGATCTGCTGTAGCCTTGTAGACATCATTGTTGAGAGCTATTCTTCAAAGCATTTACCTCTGTGATATGGTGCAGAAACTCGTCAGCCTCAATACTCACGCATGCTTGTGGTGGCAGTGAAATGATGACTATAGGCCATTGGGGTTGAACTCCAAGTAGAATCTCAAATGGAGTACACCCTGTCGTATGATTAACTTAGTTGTTGTAAGCAAACTCAGCTATGTCAAGTATGGACGGCCATGTCTTCTCATAATCACAAACCAAGCACCTCAGTAAGTTTCCCAAGCTTTGACTCACCACCTCTATCTACTCGTCAGTTTGTGGATGGAATGCAGTTGAAAACTGTAAGTTTGTGTTAGTTTCCAGTCATAATGTCTTCTAAAAGTAACTCAGCTCATGTAGTCGTACAACCTCCTTAAAAAATATCTTTGCAATGTGAGATGCATCAAAGGTCTTGCGACATGGTATAAAGTGAGCCATCTTTGCGAATCCGTCAACCACAACCATGATGGAGTCGTATCTCTCTTTTGTTGACGGTAGCCCAACTACGAAATCCATACCAATATCAATCTAAGGTGCATGAGGAACTGGTAATGGTGAGTATAGACCTGTATTTTGCTTGGTTCCCTTGGCTAGCTAACAGACTTTGCATCTCTTGATTACATGATCAACATCCTTTGCAATATAAGACCAATAATACACATCGGTAACTTGTATGATAGTCTTATCCTTGCTTAAATGACCTCCCAAACCTCCACCATGCAACTCCCGTATGATGTAATGTTGTAGGGAAGAATTTGTAATGCATAACCAAGTTCCTGAAAACAAATACCCATCGTGAAGTGAGTATTTATGATGTTGCCTGCCTTGCTATAACTCCTTGTATGGCATGTTGAAATCTTGTCAGATGCATACTCATCACGTATTTGATCAATGCTAATTGGGCTTCACACCGCAAGGTGGATCGATTGGATCGAACACCAATCTTCCTTGATCAAACACAAGGATTCTTTAAAGAGGAAATAGCTAACAAGCGATTTGATTTCAAAGTTGAGTGTTGAGTTGTGTCCTCACCTCTTACATAAGTCTTTTTATATAGCATTCTAAAGAGACAACAACATTAATGGTAACATCCAACCACTAGCTAACACCACTTACCTATTAATAACTCAATTACTACCTAACTCTTGACAAAGGAAAACTCCTTTGACAATGTGTTCTTTAATTTTCAAAGCACAACCCCTTTTAGTGGATTTTCAAGAACTAGACTTGGGCTTAGGTATTGACCATGGAGATCAAAATATGTGGGCTAACTTTAACCCACTAAAACAATCCTAGCCCATGAAAACCATGGGCTGATTTAGATGATAGCTTTGGGCTTTTGATGGGCTTGACCCAATGGGCTTCTTCTTTCTTAAATATGTCTTCAATTCTGCATCAGGAAGTTTGGAACATGAATTTTAATCGATGTAAATATGAATATTATGCAAGCCAACACTAAGATTTTCATTAAAATGCAACAACACACACAAGTAGAATTCAATATACAAGTATGTGTTGAGTTCGATCCATCCCACGATCATGGAAGAGTACTTTAAATATTGAACATAAGCATGTCATGACATGGTAGAGATAAAGTTATCCATATAGTTCGTCACTGGCCTAGTTGTGCTAGTCCTAATGGATATCCAAAGATGAAGTCACAAATGATGCACCTGGTCCATATCTATACTCATGCAGACATGCTAGTATAATCAGCAAATGAACCACCATATCCATATTCATAGCCATAAGCCCTATATGGTACAACCCCTTGAAATTTCAAAATTTCACTAGAACTTTCGAGATTTCAATGAAATTTTCGAAATCTCACCAAAATTAGCGAAATATCGGTGAAAATACCAAAACCGAATCTAAGACTCGACCCATGTTTCCATCTTCAACCCTAGCTTTCGGGCATCATCTTCAGTAAGAACCCATGGTAGAAAAATTTGCCCAGTTTCAACGATATTTTGCCAATATTTCCTACCATAGCTTGTCACTGAAGATGATGTTTGAAAGCTAGGCTTGAAGATGGAACCTCATTCAAATCCTTACGATAGGTGAACAACACAAACCTTAAGGTGAATGAAGATGATTGCTTGTGTATTCTATTAGCAAACTAATTGATTAGGTGCAATGCAAAGTTCTTCATTCAAAAATTTGCCACATTCTTTGGGGACAACTATAGCTTCATGACAAGAAAGATGAGCATTGCCAAGAAGAAACGGATTCCCTCTAACATGGTGGACTTGAGATGAAATTCCTGCCCATGAAGGATCCTTCATCCATCAAGCTAAAGAACACCACCAGTACATTTCTACTAAGGGTTCTACTAAGGGTGCAATTTGACTCAGATGGCATTCTTGAACCTCATCCAAACTTGTCGGACTCGAGTTCATTTCACAGGACAGTCAATGCAGAACCACTAAATTATTTAGATCGGCAAGCTACCCTTTATTGCCTGAAACCCCAAAAAGAACTAGTCCAATAAGGGTATGACCTAAAAATTATATTATTTCAGCATCTAGTTTTAGTCGTTTATTTGTTTTAGTTTCCTATACAAGAGAGAGTCAGATTTAGAGAAAAGTTGCAATGCTATCCAAGTTGTCAACCATAGTATGTAACCATCATTTTTTGTCCAAATATCCTACCAAAAGTTGTATAATCTATTCCTAGCATGTAAGTATGAATCATAGAACCATTTTGCAATCTTTATTTAAAAAACGCATCAGTAATTAAATTCATCCTATCAAAAGATTCATAACATGAACAAAATCATTAACATCAAAGATTTAAGCCACATCAAAGTCCAAAACATCTTTCAAGTTCCCAAGTATAAAGTGTAAACCCAAAATATCAAATTTCCCTACTCCCTCACATTAGTATTCCGTATTCAGCCAATAATAACATTATATTTAGAATCTTTATATAACTAACAATAAAACAGAAAGACAAAATTGTAATAGCCCAGTTGCCTAGGCAGGTTAGGCATCCAAGGCGATGCCTTGCCAGCCAAATCACTGGCCTTTCATGCAATTATCTAAGTGGTTACCACCGAACATCCTAGAAAACTGCCTGGTCATCTAGTAATGCAATCTCTTCCCCCTTCCCCTATGTTTTCTCCCTACTTCATAATCCCCCATGTTTCCTCACTATTAAAACCACCATAGCAGAACAATTCTCTGGTCTGCATTATATTGGTATTCTTGCACAGAAGAGCCACAGTATCAGCAGTAAGGGGTAGAGGAGAACAGGTGACACACCTTTAGACCATTATAATAGGCCTCCACAGCAGGAAGGGACGGATTAATTTTACGGTGTTGCATCAGGTCCCAAATGAAATTAGCAGTTCTGTAATCACCAGTCTGTGTAAAATCATCAAAAGAACAATTCAGAGGAATACCAACAGGAATGAAATTAGCTAATAAATGAATCCTTATAAAACCAGAGAAGGATTACACAGAAAAAAATCTGTCCAAAATAAGTCCAGAAATTAGAAATAATATTACAAGTACCTTTTCACCTGCCGCTATAAGGAGCAGGTCATTACCCATTTTTGCATTCAAAAAGAAATTTCTGGAATTCATTTTTTCCTGCACATGGAAGTCAAGACATGAACGATGATTTATAGAATCAAGAATGATCCCAGTGTTAGAGGACCAATCTAGGTCAAGAATACAAGAAACCAATCGTACCAGGGTGTCTATGGCTAGCTGCATTCCCCTAGGAGTATACCCAACCATCGCTCCTTCTATAAGTGTCTACAGCCACAGAAATGCAACATTCTTATTTAGTTTTACATTACACAGATCAGAAAGAATTGAGTTGACCAGCATCCAATCCAAAATCAAGTCCCTATGAGTAATATTAATAAAGGCATGGAAGATTTCTTGTGGCTCCATAGACCATATTACAGTGATATAATTGGAGCCTTCAGATCCATTTCTCTTTTTCCTCTGTCGGAAACCTCTTCTGAGGCTTTTATTAATCCAACCCAGTATTTCATTTTGTCGATGGGTTCCTTCTATCTTTTTTTCTTCTCTTTTTTGTAAGTAACGATACAATTGGAAGTGGATGTTAAAGACGGTGCTTAAGGTAAATTTGCACTAAAAACTGAGGAATATAACAGCATCAAAGAAACAAATAAATTGTACTGTAATTGTGTTTCCAATATAAATTTTTGGTCTCATTACTTGGTTCTAGGCAACATCATTCACCTCACTAACCTATTTCTCAAGTGAAACCAGGATTTCAGAAAATCCACTAATATGAGGAAAAGGGAGAAAAATGTAAACCCAAACGTTTGGCAAAGCATATGATTTCTTGGGTGTTCTCAGGTATAGTGCCAAGAGATAAGTGCTCTTTTTGCATGCCCACTTTGTTGATTGTCCATAAAGGACTCTTCAGCATCGTCTCAATAAATTTTACTGATTTTGAAGCTTAACCTGATAATGAACCAATTCTGAAGCATTAAAGAACAGGCCCGGTTGACTACTAAGTTTGGTTTCCAGTTTTAGCAAGCAGCAGGACGATTAGTCTACTGATTCAGTTTAGATCGTGAATAAATTATGTTACACATACAGTGGAACCATATCAGCACTGACAGCTTAACACTTCCACCTACAAATATCATTTTGTTCATGCATTGGAAATGACTATATTTTAAGACAACATTTCATGCATATATATATATATATATATATGCTAATCATGATCAAATACATATTGCAGTACATGACTGTGCACATCTAAAACATAAGGCTTACTAATACCTAAACAAGACATAAATAGGCTTAATTCATACTCTCTTTTTTTTTTTTTTTTTTGTTTGGGGGGGGGGGGGGAGAGAAAATTAATTCATACTCTCGAGAGAATAAACAGTACTCTTAACTAGAAGCATACGAGCTTGCCATGTAGCTACAACATTTCCCCTTATTGCAAGTCCAGTAACCTCCAGTACATTTAACTAAAGCATTTGGTCAGTGCAATCTCAATTCATCAAAAGGTGTGTTTTACTGTCTTATATAGTCAGATGACCTTGACATTGTGTTCGTATGTTGGTAAACCCTTCCTAGACTAGCAAAGATATATAGATCTCATCTCGATATATGTTGTTCATGGATAGGAGTATTTAAATTGCTTTAGAGTTAAGCATGCCCAGTATGTACGTTTAACACCATTTCTAATTCCTTATATACTCCATGGTATCATCTACCAAATATGTAACATGCTGAAGTGCTTCTGTATACCTACCGTGAAATCTTCTGACGTAATTGTGGAAACTTTATTTCAAAGTTTTATTAGACTGATTCTGTTGTTCACACTTCACATATACCTGGTATTATCATGTCGGGAATGAAATTGGAAGTACAGCAGCAGAAATAACTCATTTTGGCAAGATTTCGAAACAATGGGTTAGCACCAAGGACCAAGATCTCAGTTTTGACAAGCCAGAAACAGAGATACAGCCAAAATAGGTCAAAACCAGGGGCTTTTGGGGGTAATATTTGACATTTGATAGGCTGGTCAGAACTGGTTGAAACTACCTAAACTTTGTGAAACATGCCGAAATTTGTCAGAACTGCTGAAATTTGATGGGTTTAAATTGGCAATAACTTAGCATTTATTGGTCAAAACTACCAAAATATTGGTTGCAATTACCAAAATGCACCCATACAAAGTATTGAAATTATCAGCAGCTCTCCTATTTTAAAAAGAAATATACATACCAACTGCTGTTAAGCAGTGACATAAGCAGGTTATTCCCCCCCCCCCCCCCCCCACACACACACAAAAAGAACAATTAAGCGCTATTATTGTAAGGATACTGCCCTTTAGGGCCCAGCACCCACTGCCCACCCCTCCCATTTTTTTTAAGGTTTATTTCGCATTCTTTTATTTATTTATTTTGGCTGCAGGTTTTCTGAAGATCGACAGTGGAGAAGCATTGGGGGCAAAAGGCCATTTCTCATTCTCAACAACCTCTAGCCAACTGTTGCTGTCTATTATTACTCATAACTTGTGAGGGAAATGGAGACTCGCAAGGGAAATGGAATTTTTCTTTTTCTTTTTTTTTTTGGGGGGGGGGGGGGGGGTGAGAATATCTTAACCTTGCCTTTTATAATTTAACTATTCTGAGATTTTTCTTTCCACAAAGATGAAAAGGGGAAGAAAGTAGTTTCTTGATCTGCAGAAAAAAGGGTTTTATTGGAGAACATAGTTGTCACGGCGATGAGGCGATGCAAGGCGGTTTAGGCTAGTTGAGGCAATGAGTCGATGAGGCACTTTTGAGGCGGTTGGGGCGTTTTAAGTGAAATTTTTAGTGTACATCTCATTCACTCCAATTCATTATAAATCTATCATATCTTATATGAAAGAAGAAAAAAAAACCTAATATTAGCCTACCTCAAGTCATCCAACATACTACAAACCACACATAGTAGGTCCTAAATAAAAAGCCGCGGGAAGAAAGGAAGAGAAGAAGTCATCTGTTGCGCGGCTTGCCAGAGTATCGTCGCGGGAATGGAAGAGAAGAAGAGAAGTAGAGAGGAAGAGAGAAAGAGATTAGGGATTAAAGTGAGAGGGAGAGTGAGACTCGAGTCAAGAACTTATTCTCTTTAGATTTTTTTTTTTTTTTTTTAACATTTGATCACATGTAGTGTCATTATAAATATGCATATAGGTTCAAACAATAGATACTTTACAATTGGAATCTACTAAGCAATTCAATATATGCCTTCAATTTGGCATCTTTCATGTGATTTAAAAAAGAAAAAAAAAAAGTGGACGCCTTGGGGTATAAGGCGTCCGAGGCTCTTGAGGCGACGCCTAGGCAATGCCTCATACCCCAAGGCGGTCGCTTTATTGCCCGAAAAACAGGCGACACCGATTTGAGGCACTCAGAAGGTGCCCGGATGCCTAGCCGTTGCCTAGGTGACGCCTTAACAACTATGTTGGAGAAAGGGTTTGATTATGACTAAGAAAGTGAATTTCGGCTTCATCTTTTATGTTTGACCAGAGAGAGACAGAAAGTTCAGTGGACAAGAACAGGAGACACAAACCACAACTACCTCCGGTAATGTAATAAAGTGAATGTCAGCTACATCTTTTATGATTGACCTTAAACAGTCAGTAAATTCCATTTCATAGATTAGCACCCCTTAAAAATCAGGTTAACTGTTGATATTTCCATATTTTGTGGGTGCCTTAAGGTAATAACCATCCTTCTTTTATGCCAATACTGCCAATAAACAAGTTCAACAAGAGTCAATAACACATGAACTATAGGAAAAAGGGCCATTCCCATTACTTAGTGTAAACTCCACCTAAGTGTGGTCTTGAGGACAGTGAGCTTGGAGAAGATCCAAACTTCAGCATTTTTGCACATGGTGGCCACTACTAGATGCGATCCTAGGCATTTTCCCAGGCAGCCTGGAACTTCTACAATTGCTCAAAGCAACGGACCCTTATGCAAGCTACGCATGGAAGCAAATCTTGGTTTCAACTGTCTTATCTTGATTTGCCAGAGGTCCGGTATGATAAGTGACCATGCAGTTAAAGAAACAGGTTTCAACAATAATTCAGAAATTATGATAGTTTTGACCAAAGAACAGCTTCGGCCAGTTATCAGTCCATCACAAGTCAAGTTCTACTGAGGAGAAAAACTTCTTTCAACCAGTTTGAACTAAATTCTGATTTCTGGTGAATTGAGACCTCAGTCGGCACCAAAGTTTTCGTCCTTGGAGCTAAAGAAGAATTACTTTATGCTATCGCAGAACAAAAATCTTTGCCAACCGAAAAACAAGTCTGAGAGAGGTAAAGAGCATTAGGGCTTCCCATGCAAGATGTTCTGGAATTTTATAATTGAAACTCAATTCTAGATAAGTCTAAATAAAGATTGTGAGTTCCGTGATACTAAGACTTCAGAAAATTTCAATTAATGTCCTTCAAGACATTAACTGCAAGAAGCATCAGCAGTAAGGATTAAAGTGAACAAGATAACTATTAAACATTAACAATGTAACTTATTTATTGATGAACTCACCACAAATAGCTCAACCATTGGCGGCCCTGTATAGTCCTCAAAACATTTAAGCCCACGATCAATGTCTCCAGAATGTAAATAGCATCTGCTTGAGACGACCCATGTTAATTAAGAAGAGAACGATAATAGAAACAATGGAATTGAGGGAACAGTTTAACCTTGAGAATATTATACAGAAGTATGAAATACACAAGCACGATACGGCATATGACATAAGAAACTATCTAAACCTGTTGACTAACTATAACATTAAGACTGTAAAAGCTATTTTAATATTCCCCCTCAGTTAATGGATATTGATCATGCCAAGCTTGTTAGAAATATAATTCACCCTAGCGCTTCCGGAAGACTTTGTAGATTTGCAAGTTAATCAATGTATGAACATGACAGGGAAAAACAAATCCCAGTCGCAGCTTTTGTTGAACAAAATCACAATCTACTTTCATGTGTTTTGTTCTTTCATGAAACAAAGCATTTGAGGTAATACACATAGCGGCCTTGTTTTCATGCTAAAACTGCATAGAAGATGTCTTTCAAACCCAAGCTCATTCAATAACCATTTCACTCACATCAACTCCTATGTGTCGAGCCATCGTCCATACTCTTGACTTTCCACGAGCCACAACAGTCTATTTCTTGCTTTTCCATGACACCAAATTTCCTCCATACATGCAATTACTCATGGTTGGTCTATCAATAGGAGACCCAGCCAGTCTACATCTGAAAACCCCTTAGCTCTTGCATGTCCATGGTTCGAGAACTAGACCACATCCAAGAGCCTTCTTCAGGTACCTCACGACACAGATCACAGCATCCCAATGAAATGTCCGAGAAGTAGACAAAAACTGACTTGCAAAACTCACTGGGAAGGCAATGTCAAGTAGAGTTTCTTAGGATCACTAGGAACCATGGTCAACATCTCGATCTAGGGGCCCATCTTGCAAACTCCAACAAGAGAGCTGGCTTGAGTTTTAGCCGAGTTGGTGGAATTTTTCTCCAAACTCAAGATCCAACTCGAGGAGTATTAATGGTTATTTGGGGCTGAACAGCCTATTGTGGTCCTCGTAGTCGTAGACATATTGGTGATCTCGTTTTTTTTTTAGGGGGGGGGATACATATATTTTGTGTAGATGTGAGTTCCAGTTCAGACCCCACGTGAGAAACCACTACACTGAAGTGAAGCCTTAAAACGGCATATTGTACACATCATATACTCATATATTAATGCTCAAAGTTCAATTCTCAAACGAGTCTGTTACATTACACATGCTCATAGTTCAAATTATAATACAATCATCAAAGTTACAACTAGAGAGTTAAGACTTGAGACCCTATGTGCTATAAGTGCATCATCCTGTCTCGCACATCATCAAGTCTCACAAAATGGAAAAAGAGAGATGCATTGCGGGATCTCAGTTTTCTGACCATGATCAACATCATCACTTGTAAGCAATGTGTTTGGACTTGCAAGCGTATCCAGAAAGATTCAGATCCTAATAATCTTCTTTTTGAACGAAGATGAATAACATACACTATAAAAGTAAGATTCCTTTCTTCAATTGAGCCACTTCCACCCAATAAATCTCTCTCCAAATCTTCAACTTAGAAATCCTGTTGTGGATGGACCTTCAACTTCTCTATCCTTGAAGGGTCATCTCCTTTAAATACAAAATCATCCACGTACAATGAGAAAAAATATCCCCACATCAAATGCCTGGAAAATACAGAATGATCAGTATTGTACTGGATTGGATTGGTCCAAACTCCAACACAACCTCAGTAAACTGACCAAATCAAGCTCAAGGATATTGTTTGAGCCCATACACATACTTCCTGTGTTTACACATCATACCATATCCCCTTGAACGAAAACCCCAGGGGTTGCTCCAAATGTACTTCTTTATAGAGATCCCCACAAACAAAGCAACTTTTTCAAATCCAACTGAAAAGTTAAGAGTACCAGCCAAGAAAATCAAAATGTGCGTAGGAGTATCCTTCACCACAGGAGATAAGGAGTTCACAAATCAATTACATACACTTGGGCATACCCCTTACCCATAAGGTGGGTCCTCAAGCAAGCCGAAAGACCACCAAGATTAACCTTAGCTGCAAAAACCCAATGACAAGCAAAGCGGGTTTTTTACCAGAACGAATTGATGTAAATCATTTCCAGGGGCAGCATAGGGCCTAGGGTTGCTCCCCCCCCCCCCCAAACTCTACGACCCCTAATCCCACTAGGGGTATTTTGGTTATTTTTGGTAATTTCTGTTGAGCCCAAGATAGGGTATCATTGGGTCCAGCATGTTAGGACCTAGATCTACTTTTTATTTTCGAAACTGAGTCATCATTTGGCAAGTTGTTAAAGATTCCTTGTTAGGGTTGGATTCGTAGTTTGTGAAGGAGACCATTGAAGTTGTTGTAGTCCTTGCAAGGAATCAACATCTACTCTTAGAATTCAAATTGGAACTCTCCAGAGTTAGTTATGAAGATTCCTTGTATGAGTTGAACTACTAAGAGTATTATTTAGAATTTGTATGCAAGTTCAAGTCCTAGTTTGTTTTCTTTTTAGAAGTTGAAGTGCTATTATTTTTTCTTTCATGTAGGCTATAAATAAGTCACTCTGGGTTGTAACAAACTGGACTTGAGTTTATTGAATAAAATGAAGTCGTGGCCTCGTGGGTTCCTAAGAGGAATCCCAAAGCTGTTTGTGTGATAAAATTCTGCAGTTCACTTCATTAATTCTCCCTCCTTCAAGCTTGTGGCAGCACCAATCCTCAAGTAATCCAGCAATGACAAACCCCTATCCAAGTAAGTCCACCCAGCCCCTCTCCTTCCCTTTCCCTCCTCAATAAGTCCCCACGCACCCTCCCCCCATTCCCCCTTTTTCCCTATGGTAGCAGCCGGTTCCCCTCCCCTCTAAAACCCTAAATTCCCTACCCCACTCAACCCCTCCCTTCCCCTATGGGATCACACCTTCCCCTAAGCCCTATTCCTACTTTTAGTTTCCCCGTTAAACCTTCCTCCATTAGGTTTTGTAATTTTCTGCAATTCATCTCCTACCATTAGAAACCCGTAAACCTAGTTTACTAAAACCTTCATAACTCCTAAACCCCTCAACCAAACTCCAAACCCTTTTAGAAGTATCTTCTCCATACCTTCTATGCCTTCCATAGTTGTCACGGCGGCGAGGCGATATGAGGCGGTTTAGGCTAGTTGGAGGCGATGAGTCGACGGACATGCCTTCCGAGGCGCCCTTTAAGGCGGTTGAGGCGTTTTAAGTGAGATTTTTTAGTGTACATCTCATTCACTCTAATCCATTATAAATTTATCATAGCTTATATAATAGAAAAAATAATATTACCCTACCTCAAGTCATCCAACATACCTACAAACCACACATAGTAGGTCCTAAATAAAAAGTCGGTGGGGAAGAAACCAAGAGAAGAAGGCACCTGTAGCTGGCCCTTGCTTGTCGGAGTGTCGTCGCGGGAATCCAAGAGAGAAGAGAGCAAAAGAGAAAGAGATTAGGATTAGAGTGAGAGTGTGAGACTCGAGTCGGAACTTATTCTCTTTCGATTTTGTTTGTTTTTATTTTTTTATTTTGATCCCATGTAGCATCATTATAAATATGCATATAGGTTCCAAACAATAGATACTTTACAATCGGAATCTAATAAATAATTCAATATACGCCTTCAATTTGGTATCTTTTATGTGATTTAAAAAGAAAAAAAAAAGCTATATGCCTAAAAATAAGGCGACGCCGATTTGAGGCGCTTCGAAGGCACCGGACGCCTAGGCGGCGATTAGGTGACGCCTTAACAACTATGATGCCT